>NW_025533461.1:1905000-2060163 GCF_020615455.1 Coregonus clupeaformis
TCTCTGTCTCTCTCTGTCTCTCTCTCTCTCTCTCTCTCTCTCTCTCTGTCTCTCTCGCTCTCTCTCTCTGTCTCTCTCTGTCTCTCTCTCTCTCTCTCTCTCTCTGTCTCTCTCTCTGTCTCTCTCTCTGTCTCTCTCTCTGTCTCTCTCTCTCTCTCTCTGTCTCTCTCTGTCTCTCTCTCTCTCTCTCTCTCTGTCTCTCTCTCTGTCTCTCTCTCTCTCTCTGTCTCTCTCTCTGTCTCTCTCTCTGTCTCTCTCTCTCTCTCTGTCTCTCTCTCTGTCTCTCTCTCTCTCTCTGTCTCTCTCTGTCTCTCTCTGTCTCTCTCTCTCTGTCTCTCTCTCTCTGTCTCTCTCTCTCTCTCTCTGTCTCTCTCTCTCTCTCTCTCTGTCTCTCTCTCTCTGTCTCTCTCTCTCTCTCTCTCTCTGTCTCTCATGTGCACACATATTGATTGGGTCTCATAGTAGGAGTGCTGATCTAGGATCAGGTCCTCCTGTCCATGTTATCTTGTTAATTATGATCCATTATCAGCACTCCTACTCTGAGATGTTTTTTGAATACAGGCCCTTGAGTGATGAGTGGCTTCCTCAATCCTCACCTTGTCTCCTGCACTGATCTGAAAACAGAAGATAGGTGAAAACTGGAGGATGGTGATTGCATGCTGTGAATGTACTTTTACCTGTCCCAGTTCTTCTGAGTCAGTGTAAATGAAGGAGAGGAGATGCGAGGAAGCCACTTCACTAGACTATTGAGATGCACCCGAGGTCTCTTCGGAGAAATGTCTTGAATTAACAGGATCTTTATAGTGTGAATGAATAGTAGACCATGGTTGTGTAGACCAAGTGGTCTCTCATTGTGTTTTCCATGAAGTGCTTTTACTTCCATCTCTCTCCAGGCACTATGTTGTTCGAGGTCCTGAGAAGACCCCATACGAAGGTAAATAAATGCACTTCATGTAAAGTACAGTTCTCTGAATAATATTACTTTAAATGCTCTCATACTAACTGGTGTGATATTGACCTTTTTAATTCTGTGTCTGACTAAATTGTTCAGAATGTTCCTTTTTGATTTGCTTAGATTTTCAGAATTACGGATTCATTTTCGACAATATTGTTTTTATATACTAGATTGTCCGTTAATTGATTGAATGTCTTGATTCTTTGTTCCACAGGGGGATATTATCATGGCAAACTAATATTCCCTCGGGAGTTCCCCTTTAAGCCACCCAGCATCTACATGATCACACCAAACGGGAGATTTAAGTGTAACACGAGGTAAGAATCAAATGACCCTGAACGCATGTGAACGTACAGTACTAGAAGATACTACGAAGATGGCGCCGTACTGTATGGCCACTGTTTTGCGAGTGCCATAGCTTTTTTTATGATTCTTTTGGTGTTTTATTTGTACATTTTTGTCATGAAATGTATCCGCTATAATTTATAACCGACAATAACTTTTAAACGTCAGATCGGCAGTTACTTACTTCACTTTCAACTTTGACTGATCTGCCCTTGGCTCGTTATGTAATTCCCCAATTTTCGGGGTATCCAAGTGGAAATGCCGGCATTACAGAGGCAAGAGAGGGGGAGTCCTGGCTCGTTTAAGGCGAAGGGAGAACCAGCCTCCTCTTCCCTCCATTCTATTCTATTCACTTGATAATAAGATGGATGACCTGCGACTTTGGATTTGCTACCAACGGGACTCTCGTAACTGCAATATTCTCTGCTTTTCTGAAACATGGTTTTCGGACAAGAGACCCCCAATGGCTATGCAACTCGATGGATTCTCCGTTGACCGAGCGGACAGGACAGTGGAAGTCGAGAGGGGAAGTGGTTTCCCTTTTCATCAACAACAACTGGTGTGCTGAGTCGAGTGCAGTGGGAGTATCAACCCATTGTTCACCCGTCTCGGAATAACTGATGGTCAGATGCCGACCCTTCCACCTCCTGAGGGAGTTTCCAGCTGTTATCGTGACTGCTGTAGACATTCCACCTCGGGACAATAACAATAACAAGATGGTGCTTAATGAGCTGTTACGGGGCTATAAAGAAGCAGGAAAACGTGCATCCATGGGGCTGCCTTTCTGGTTGCCGGCGATTTTTTTATTCCTCATCATTAAGACACGCGATGCCCAACTTCCATCAACACGTCTCCTTCACCAGCTGAAGCTGATGCTCTGGAGCCGACGTGTACGACGGCGTGTTCCAGTTCCCTCCAATATCCAGCAACTAAACACAGCCATTGAAGAGGAGTGGGACAACATTCCACAGGCCACAATCAACAGCTTGATCAACTCTGTGTGAGAAGGAGATGTGTCGCTGCTGCACGATTCAAATGGTCGTCACACCAGATACTGGCTGGTTCTCTGATCCAAGACCCTACCTTTCTTTTAAAGGTATCTGTGACCATCATATGCATATCTGTATTCCCAGTCATGTGAAATCCATAGATTAGGGCCTAATTAATTTATTTCAATTGACTGATTTCCTTATATGAACTGTAGCTCAGTAAAATCTTTGAAATTGTTGCATGTTGCATTTTATGTTTTTTGTTCAGTATATTTAACCATAAACGTAATTGAGGCATGTCTGGCTAGTACTAAACTGGTCCTGAACATCTCTAAAACTAAGAGCATTGTATTTGGTACAAATCATTCCCCAAAGTTCTAGACCTCAGCTGAATCTGTTAATGAATGGTGTGGCTGTTGAACAAGTTGAGGAGACTAAATTACTTGGTGTTACCTTAGATTGTAAACTGTCATGGTCAAAACATATAGATTCAATGGCTTTAAAGATGGGGAGAGGTCCGTCCGTAATAAAGAGATACTCTGCTTTTTTGACACCACACTCCACAAAGCAAGTCCTGCAGGCTCTAGTTTTGTCTTATCTTGATTATTGTCCAGTCATGTGGTCAAGTGCTGCAAATAAATACCTAGTTAAGCTGCGGCTGGCCTAGAACAGAGCAGTAGAGTAAATTGACATTTTGCTTTTTCTGTTCGTTACTTTTTTGTTTTCTTTTTTGTTGCCTGACGAAAAGTAAATGCGGACAGTTCTAACATCGCCTCGGAATTCAATAGGGACGCGTGCCGTTGCATCCCCGACGTGTCCGTTTGCACTTCGGAGCTGCGATGCCTGTGAAAAAGGACCGAATCACGTGACGGGACGTTGGCTAATAAGAATTAAGATTTCTGAGAGCGCCTTGTGAGTGCGAGGTGCTTTGGAGCAGGGCGGTTGGCAGCCGGTGGAAGGGTATTATAATGATTATATTCAGCCCAACGGCACAACGGACACTTTGGCCGCAAGTCATGGATTTTTTTAGGTGGCATTTCGGCCACACAAGGGGGAAATTTGAGTCCTCCGCACGCCTGGAGTTTACAAAAAGGCATGTAAGGCAAAAATATTCTGTGGTCTGATGAAACAAAAATTTAACTATTTGGCCTGAATGCAAATCGCTATGTCTGGAGAAAACCAGGCACAGCTCATCACCTGTCTAACACCATCCCTACTGTGAAGCATGGTGGTGGCAGCATCAGTTATGGGGATGCTTTTCAGCAGCAGGGACTGGGAGACTGGTAAGGATAGAGGGAACAATGAATGGAGCCAAATACAGGCAAATCCTTGATGAGAACCTGCTTCAGAGTGCAAATGACCTTAGACTGGGGCAAGGATTTACATTCCAACAGGACAATGACCCCAAGCATACTTCCAAAGCATCACTGGAATGGCTTCAGAGCAAGAATGTGAAAGTCCTTGAGTGGCCCAGCCAAAACCCATACTTGAATCCCATTGAAAATCTGTGGAAATACTTCAAGGTTGCTGTTGACCGCTGCTCCCGATCAAACTTGGGAGAGCTTGAGAAAATCTGCAAGGAAGTATGGGAGAAAATCCCCAAATCCAGATGTGCAGAGCTGATACAGACATACCCAAGACGACTCAAAGCTGTAATCGCCATAAAAAAGGTGCTTCTACAAAGTTTTAACTCAGGAGTGTGAATACATAGGTACATTTGCGAAAATTTCTAAAATCATGTTTTCACGTTGTCAATATTATGTGTAGATGGGTGAGAAAAACAATATATTGAATCAATTTTGAATTCAGGCTGAAACAGAATAACTCAAGGCTGGAACTGACCCTGTATATAGTCACCTGACCCCTATACATATCTACCTCTATCACTCCAGTATCCCTGCACATTGTTAATATGGTATAGAACTGACCCTGTATATAGTCACCTGACCCCTATACATATCTACCTCCATCACTCCAGTATCCCTGCACATTGTTAATATGGTATTGGAACTGACCCTGTATATAGTCACCTGACCCCTATACATATCTACCTCTATCGCTCCAGTATCCCTGCACATTGTTAATATGGTATTGGAACTGACCCTGTATATAGTCACCTGACCCCTATGCATATCTACCTCCATCACTCCAGTATCCCTGCACATTGTTAATATGGTATTGGAACTGACCCTGTATATAGTCACCTGACCCCTATACATATCTACCTCCATCACCCCAGTATCCCTGCACATTGTTGATATGGTATAGAACTGACCCTGTATATAGTCACCTGACCCCTATACATATCTACCTCCATCACTCCAGTATCCCTGCACATTGTTAATATGGTATTGGAACTGACCCTGTATATAGTCACCTGACCCCTATACATATCTACCTCCATCACTCCAGTATCCCTGGACATTGTTGATATGGTATAGAACTGACCCTGTATATAGTCACCTGACCCCTATACATACAGTTGAAGTCTGAAGTTTACATACACCTTAGCCAAATACATTTAAACTCAGTTTTCACAATTCCTGACATTTAATCCTTGTAAAAATTCCCTGTTTTAGGTCAGTTAGGATCACCACTTTATTTTAACAATGTGAAATGTCAGAATAATAGTTGAGAGAATGATTTATTTCAGCTTTTATTTCTTTCATCACATTCCCAGTTGGTCAGAAGTTTACATACACTCAATTAGTATTTGGTAGCATTGCCTTTAAATTGTTTAACTTGGGTCAAACGTTTCGGGTAGCCTTCCACAAGCTTCCCACAATAAGTTGGGTGAATTTTGGCCCATTCCTCCTGACAGAGCTGGTGTAACTGAGTCAGGTTTGTAGGCCTCCTTGCTCACACATGCATTTTCAGTTCTGCCCACAACTTTTCTATAGGATTGAGGTCAGTGCTTTGTGATGGCCACTCCAGTACCTTGACTTTGTTGTCCTTAAGCCATTTTGCCACAACTTTGGAAGTATGCTTGGGGTCATTGTCCATTTGGAAGACCCATTTGCGACCAAGCTTAACTTCCTGACTGATGTCTTGAGATGTGGCTTCAATATATCCACATAGTTTTCCTTCCTCATGATGACATCTATTTTGTGAAGTGCACCAGTCCCTCCTGCAGCAAAGCACCCCCGCTGCATGATGCTGCCACCCCCGTGCTTCACGGTTGGGATGGTGTTCTTCGGCTTGCAAGCCACCCTCCTTTTCCTCCAAACATAACGATGGTCATTATGGCCAAACAGCTCTATTTTTGTTTCATCAGACCAGAGGACATTTCTCCAAAAAGTACGATCTTTGTCCCAATGTGCAGTTGCAAACCGTAGTCTGGCTTTTTTATGGCGGTTTTGGAGCAGTGGCTTCTTCCTTGCTGAGCGGCCTTTCAGGTTATGTTGATATAGGACTCGTTTTACTGTGGCTATAGATACTTTTGTACCTGTTTCCTCCAGCATCTTCACAAGGTCCTTTGCTGTTGTTCTGGGATTGTTTTGCACTTTTCGCACCAAAGTACGTTCATCTCTAGGAGACAGAACGCGTCTCCTTCCTGAGCGGTATGACGGCGTGGTCCCATGGTGTTTATACTTGTGTACTATTGTTTGTACAGATGAACGTGGTACCTTCAGGCGTTTGGAAATTGCTCCCAAGGATGAACCAGACTGAGGTCTTGGCTGATTTCTTTTGATTTTCCCATGATGTCAAGCAAAGAGGCACTGAGTTTGAAGGTAGGCCTTGAAATACATCCACAGGTACACATCCAGTTGACTCAAATGAGGTCAATTAGCCTATCAGAAGCTTCTAAAGCCATGACATCATTTTCTGTAATTTTCCAAGCTGTTTAAAGGCACAGTCAACTTAGTGTATGTAAACTTCTGACCCACTGGAATTGTGATACAGTGAATTCTAAGTTAAATAATCTGTCTGTAAACAATTGTTGGAAAAATTACTTGTCATGCACAAAGTAGATGTCCTAACCGACTTGCCAAAACTATAGTTTGTTAACAAGACATTTGTGGAGTGGTTGAAAAACGAGTTTTAATGACTCCAACCTAAGTGTATGTAAACTTCCGACTTCAACTGTATCTACCTACTGGCCCAAGGGGGGCCTTTTATTGACAATTACTTTAAGTTCATGCAAAGAGTCAATATTTGCAGTGTTGACCCTTCTTTTTCAAGACGTCTGCAATCCACCCTGGCATGCTGTCAACTTCTGGGCCACATCCTGACTGATGGCAACCCATTCTTGCATAATCAATGCTTGGAGTTTGTCAGAATTTGTGGGTTTTTGTTTGTCCACCCGCCTCTTGAGGATTGACCACAAGTTCTCAATGGCATTAAGGTCTGGGGAGTTTCCTGGCCATGGACCAAAAATGTCGATGTTTTGTTCCCCGAGCCACTTAGTTATCACGTTTGCCTTATGGCAAGGTGCTCCATCATGCTGGAAAAGGCATTGTTCGTCACCAAACTGTTCTTGGATGGTTGGGAGAAGTTGCTCTCTGAGGATGTGTTGGTACCATTCTTTATTCATGGCTGTGTTCTTAGGCAAAATTATGAGTGAGCCCACTCCCTTGGCTGAGAAGCAACCCCACACATGAATGGTCTCAGGATGCTTTACTGTTGGCATGACACAGGACTGATGGTAGCGCTCACATTGTCTTCTCTGGACAAGGTGTTTTCCGGATGCCCCAAACAATCGGAAAGGGGATTCATCAGAGAAAATGACTACCCCAGTCCTCAGCAGTCCAATCCCTGTACCTTTTGCAGAATATCCGTCTGTCCCTGATGTTTTTCCTGGAGAGAAGTGGCTTCCTCGCTGCTCTTCTTGACACCAGGCCATCCTCCAAAAGTCTTCGCCTCACTGTGCATGCAGATGCACTCACACCTGCCTGCTGCCATTCCTGAGCAAGCTCTGCACTGGTGGTGCCCCGATCCCGCAGCTGAATCAACTTTAGGAGATGGTCCTGGCGCTTGCTGGACTTTCTTGGGCGCCCTGACGCCTTCTTCACAACAATTGAACCTTTCTCCTTGAAGTTCTTGATGATCCGATAAATGGTTGATTTAGGTGCAATCTTACTAGCAGCAATATCCTTGCCTGTGAAGCCCTTTTTGTGCAAAGCAAGGATGACGGCACGTGTTTCCTTGCAGGTAACCATGGTTAACAGTGGAAGAACAATGATTTCAAGCACCACCCTCCTTTTAAAGCTTCCAGTTTGTTATTCTAACTCAATCAGCATGACAGAGGAATCTCCAGCCTTGTCCTCGTCAACACTCTCGCCTGTGTTAACAAGAGAATCACTGACATGATGTCAGCTGGTCCTTTTGTGGCAGGGCTGAAATCCAGTGGAAAAGTTTTTTGGGGATTAAGTTCATTTTCATGACAAAGAGGGACTTTGTAATTAATTGCAATTCATCTGATCACTCTTCATGACATTCTGGAGTATATGCAAATTGCCATCATCAAAACTGAGGCAGCAGACTTTGTGAAAATTAGTATTTGTGTCATTCTCAAAACCTTTCACCACGACTGTAGATGTCCTAACCGACTTGCCAAAACTATAGTTTGTTAACAAGAAAGTTGTAATGACTCCAAACTAAGTGTATGTAAACTTCCGACTTCAACTGTATTTGTGTCAGTGTATGAGCTTCTAGTGAATGTACACTCTCTGGGCATTGCCTTACATTACGGTAGTAGGACATTCCACTGAGGTAGATCATTGTCTTATATTACAGTAATAGGATGTTCCACTGAGGTAGATCATTGCCTTATATTACAGTAATAGGATGTTCCACTGAGGTAGATCATTGCCTTACATGAAAACTGAAGCAGCAGACGTTGTGAAAATTAATATTTGTGTCATTCTCAAAACTTTTCACCACGACTGTACATGACCAAAAGTATGTGGACACCTGCTCGTCGAACATCTCATTCCAAAATCATGGGCATTAATATGGAGTCGGTCCCCCCTTTGCTGCTATAACAGCCTCCACTCTTCTGGGAAGGCTTTTCACTAGATGTTGGAACATTGCTGTAGGGACTTGCTTCCTTCCATTCAGCCACGAGCATTAGTGAGGTCGGGCACTGATGTTCGGCAATTAGGCCTGGCTCGCAGTAGGTGTTCCAATTAATCCCAAAGGAATGTTAGATGGGGTTGAGGTCAGGGCTCTGTGCAGGCCAGTCAACTGCCTCCACACTGATCTCGACAAACCATTTCTGTATGGACCTTGCTTTGTGCACGGGGGAATTGACATGCTGAAACAGGAAAGGCCCTTCCCTCAACTGTTGCCACAAAGTTGGAAGCACAGAATTGTCTAGAATGTCATTGTATGCTGTAGCTTTAAGATTTCCCTTCACTGGAACTAAGGGGCCTAGCCCGAACCATGAAAAACAGCCCCAGACCATTATTCCTCCTCCACCCAATCCCAGATTCGTCCGTCGGACTGCCAGATGGTGAAGCGTGATTCATCACTCCAGAGAACGCGTTTCCACTGCTCCAGAGTCCAATGGCGGCGAGCTTTACACCACTCCAGCCAACAATTGGCATTGCGCATGGTGATCTTAGGCTTGTGTGCGGCTGCTAGGCCATGGAAACCAATTTCATGAAGCTCCCGACAAACAGTTAGTGTGCAGATGTTGCTTCCAGAGGCAGTTTGGAACTCGGTAGTGAGTGTTGCAACCGAGGACAGACGATTGTTTCGCGCTACGCGTTTCAGCACTCGGGGGTCCCGTTCTGTGAGCTTGTGTATCCTACCACTTCGCGGCTGAGCCATTGTTGCTCCTAGATGTTTCCACTTCACAATAACAGCACTTACAGTTGACCGGGACAGCTCTAGCAGGGCAGAAATTTGACGAACTGACTTGGTGGCAACCTATGACGGTGCCACGTTGAAAGTCACTGAGCTCTTCAGTAAGGCCATTCTACTGCCAATGTCTGTCTATGGAGATTGCATGGCTGTGTGCTCGATTTTATACACCTGTCAGCAACGGGTGTGGCTGAAATAGAATCCACTAATTTGAAGTGGTGTCCACATACTGCTGTATATATAGTGTACCTCTATTAGAATCCACTAATATGAAGGGGTGTCCCCATACTGCTGTATATATAGTGTACCTCTATTAGAATCCACTAATATGAAGGGGTGTCCACATACTGCTGTATATATAGTGTATCTCTATTAGAATCCACTAATATGAAGGGGTGTCCACATACTGCTGTATATATAGTGTATCTCTATTAGAATCCACTAATATGAAGGGGTGTCCACATACTGCTGTATATATAGTGTATCTCTATTAGAATCCACTAATATGAAGGAGTGTCCACATACTGCTGTATATATAGTGTATCTCTATTAGAATCCACTAATATGAAGGGGTGTCCCCATACTGCTGTATATATAGTGTACCTCTATTAGAATCGACTAATATGAAGGGGTGTCCACATACTGCTGTATATATAGTGCATCTCTATTAGAATCGACTAATATGAAGGGGTGTCCACATACTGCTGTATATATAGTGTATCTCTATTAGAATCCACTAATATGAAGGGGTGTCCACATACTGCTGTATATATAGTGCATCTCTATTAGAATCCACTAATATGAAGGGGTGTCCACATACTGCTGTATATATAGTGCATCTCTATTAGAATCCACTAATATGAAGGGGTGTCCACATACTGCTGTATATATAGTGCATCTCTATTAGAATCCACTAATATGAAGGGGTGTCCACATACTGCTGTATATATAGTGTACCTCTATTAGAATCCACTAATATGAAGGGGTGTCCACATACTGCTGTATATATAGTGTACCTCTATTAGAATCCACTAATATGAAGGGGTGTCCATCATATATTGAAGCAACATCTCAAGACATCAGTAAGGAAGTTAAAGCTTGGTCGCAAATGGGTCTTCCAAATGGACAATGACCCCAAGCATACTTCCAAAGTTGTGGCAAAATGGCTTAAGGACAACAAAGTCAAGGTATTGGAGTGGCCATTACAAAGCCCTGACCTCAATCCTATAGAAAATGTGTGGGCAGAACTGAAAAAAACGTGTGTGAGCAAGGAGGCCTACAAACCTGACTCCGTTACACCAGCTCTGTCAGGAGGAATGGGCCAAAATTCACCCAACTTATTGTGGGAAGCTTGTGGAAGGCTACCCGAAACATTGACCCAAGTTAAACAATTTAAAGGCAATGCTACCAAATACTAATTGAGTGTATGTAAACTTCTGACCCACTGGGAATGTGATGAAAGAAATAAAAGCTGAAATAAATCATTCTCTCTACTATTATTCTGACATTTCACATTCTTAAAATAAAGTGGTGATCCTAACTGACCTAAAACAGGGAATTTTTACTAGGATTAAATGTCAGGAATTGTGAAAAACTGAGTTTAAATGTATTTGGCTAAGGTGTATGTAAACTTCCGACTTCAACTGTATAGTGTCTCTATTAGAATCCACTAATATGAAGGGGTGTCCACATACTGCTGTATATATAGTGGATCTCTATTAGAATCCACTAATATGAAGGGGTGTCCACATACTGCTGTATATATAGTGTATCTCTATTAGAATCCACTAATATGAAGGGGTGTCCACATACTGCTGTATATATAGTGTGTGTCCTACTTACTTTCTCGTGTTCTTCTTATGTCTTATTTTTATGTCTCGTGTTTTTGTTCTACCTTGTTGTTTTTAGTGCTACGTTGATTATTGCATTGTTGGGTTTTGTGTTTGCAAGAAAGGCATTTCACTGTACTTGTGCACGTGACATTAAAACTTGAAACAACACAATGGATCTTCAGTACATATCCTAAATGGATGTCTTTTAGTCTCAGGGTTTGAACTATGGAACTGTGTTCTGTTCTGTTAAATCATTTCATCCATTTCCTGCTGTCTTTTCCTGAGTGTGTGTCGGTGTATCTCTTCCCCCCCTGAGTGTCACAGTGTATCTCTTCCCCCCCTGAGTGTCACAGTGTATCTCTTCCCCCCCTGAGTGTCACAGTGTATCTCTTCCCCTCCTGTGTGTCATGGTGTATCTCTTCCCCTCCTGACTGAGTGTCACAGTGTATCTCTTCCCCTCCTGACTGAGTGTCACAGTGTATCTCTTCCCCTCCTGTGTGTCATGGTGTATCTCTTCCCCTCCTGTGTGTCATGGTGTATCTCTTCCCCTCAGTGATTGTGTCAAGGACGGTGTATCTCTTCCCCTCCTGACTGAGTGTGTCACGGTCTATCTCTTCCCCTCCTGACTGAGTGTGTCACGGTCTATCTCTTCCCCTCCTGACTGAGTGTGTCACGGTGTATCTCTTCCCCTCCTGACTGAGTGTGTCACTTGTATCTCTTCTCCCTGGTGACTGAGTGTGTCGCGGTGTATCTCTTCCCCCAGGTTATGTTTATCCATCACTGATTTCCACCCAGACACGTGGAACCCAGCCTGGTCCGTCTCCACCATCCTGACGGGTCTGCTCAGCTTCATGGTGGAGAAAGGCCCTACCCTGGGTAGTATCGAGACCTCCGACTACACCGTGAGTTCATATTACTTACTTCATATTAATATTACTTACTTCATCCTCTCCAACCCCATTGGAACATACAGTGCATTCGGAAAGTATTCAGAACCCTCGACTTTTTCTATCATTTGGTACATTACAGCCTTATTCTAAAATGTATGAAATAAATAAAAATCCTAATCAATCTACACACAATACCCCATAATGACAAAGCGAAAGCAGGTTTTTAAACATTTTTGCAAATGTAAAAAAAACTAAAACAGAAATACCTTATTTACATAAGTATTCAGACCCTTTGGTATGAGACTCAGAATTGAGCTGAAGGTGCATCCTGTTTCCATTGATCATCCTTGAGATGTTTCTACAACTTGATTGGAGTCCACCTGTGGTAAATTCAATTGATTGGACATGATTTGGAAAGCCACACACCTGTCTATATAAGGTCCCACAGTTGGCAGTACATGTCAGAGTATAAACCAAGCCATGAGGTCGAAGGAATTGTCCGTAGAGCTCCGAGACAGGATTGTGTCGAGGCACAGATCTGGGGAAGGGTACCAAAACATTTCTGCAGCATTGAAGGTCCCCAAGAACACAGTGGCCTCCATCATTCTAAAATGGAAGAAGTTTGAAACCACCAAGACTCTTCCTAGAGCTGGCCGCCCGGCCAAACTGAGAAATCACTCGAACAGAACTCCAGAGTTCCTCTGTGGAGATGGGAGAACCTTCCAGAAGGCCAACCATCTCTGCAGCACTCCACCAATCAGGTCTTTATGGTAGAATGGCAAGATGGAAGCCACTCCTCAGTAAAAGGCACATGACAGCCCGCTTGGAGTTTACCAAAAGACACCTAAAGGACTCTCAGACCATGAGAAACAAGATTATCTGGTCTAATGAAACCAAGATTGAATTCTTTGGCCTTAATGCCAAGTGTCACATCTGGAGGAAACCTGGCACCATCCTTACGGTGAAGCATGGTGGTGGCAGCATCATCATGTTTTGGGGATGTTTTTCAGCGGCAGGGACTGGGAGACTAGTCAGGATCGAGGGAAAGATGAACGGAGCAAAGTACAGAGAGATCCTTGATGAAAACCTGCTCCAACACGCTCAGGAGCTCAGACTGGGGCGAAGGTTCACCTTCCAACAGGACTACGACCCTAAGCACACGGGACAAGCCCGGACTTGAACCCAATTGAACATCTCTGGACAGACCTGAGATGTTGTCCTTTTGGGAGTTGAACCATCGCCCCAGTCTAAGGTCACGGTCTTTACATTTTTACATTTTAGTCATTTAGCAGACGCTCTTATCCAGTGAGTGCACACATTATTTTTATTTTTATTTTTTAGAGTCCTGTTTATAAGCATTTTTATTGCCATTTTATCAGGTTGTAATGTGAATGTAATGTTATTCTTATAATAGTTAGGATGAATGACTGCATATTGGTATTTTTTGCCTTATTTTCTGAATGATTGTTGCTTCTTTGGTTATTTATTTATTTCTTGTTTTGTTGTTTTATTTCGTCCAGAAAAGACAGCTGTCGGCCCAGAGCTTGGCTTTCAACCTGAAGGACAAGGTGTTCTGTGAACTGTTTCCTGATGCAGTCGATGTGAGTCTGAATTGAAACAATTGACTAAACACAGATACTATGTCAAAACAAACTAGTGAGCAGCGTAACCTTGACCAGAGCCTTATTTCATCTACTGACTGACTTCCATCCTTCTCCTCCCCCTCTCTTACCCTTACTCTCCTCTCCTATTCCTCCCTCCATCCCTTCTCTCACCCTCCATTTCTCTTTCTCCATCCCTCTCTCTTCCCTCCCTCTCTCTGATCTCTCCTTCCCTCTCTCTCATCGCTCCCTCCCTCTCTCCAGGAGATCAAGCAGAAGCGGAAGGCCCAGGAGGAGTTGAGCGCCCGCCCCCAGCCCCTCCCCCTCCCAGACGTGGTTCCCGACGGCGACCTTCAACACGGCAACTACGGAATCCCCGCCCTCAACGGAGGCCATGCCCCCTTGGGCCCTGCTATGCCCGCCCCCGGCCTGCAGCAGGCCAATCGTAATCACGGACTGCTGGGCGGGGCCTTGGCCAACCTGTTTGTGATTGTGGGGTTCGCTGCGTTTGCCTACACGGTGAAGTATGTGCTGCGGAGCATCGCCCAGGAGTGAGAGGAGAGGAGAGGAGAGGAGAGGAGGGGACAATTGACCCTCGGGCCAGGACCACATTACAGGACTATTATACCATTTAAACATGTGGGGGGGGGGATGAATGGAACGGGGTTGGTTGTTGAAATGGTTGTTGATCCACTCTTGTGCGCTCAGTGCTTATGACCCAATACCAGGTAGAAGTGCCTGGCTCACGGGTTGTGTAGGGGAGCATAGACATTGAAGTTATGGTAGATTTGTCATTCTCTGTGAAAAGCAACATTGTATTTTATAGACATGTGGCTTTAGCGGCCATGTTGACCATCGGCTTAATGAATTGTTCTTCTCCACATAATTACTCTGAATCCACCGTGTTGTTGCTGGGTGTCTTCTGTGTGCTAGAACAATTATATCCCTGGAAAGAATCATGTGGAATTTGGAAGCACGTTTCTGTTCTGGCCCAGTTTTATGATAGAGGTTTCAGGTGGGGATAGATAGCCCTGTGTTGCCCGAGGATAAGGTTCAGACTCGCTTGGTAAGTGTTCCCCTTCTGTGTCACCTGTAAGACAGACGGACAGACTCCGTCCCCAAGGTATCCTCTCTCCAGGTGTTCTGAGAGACAGTCTGCTGTTCTGAGTCTCAAACCGTTGTTCAACTGAAACTCTTATGTCATTTGTTTTCCTTTTAATTAGGCTCATCAATAACAACAGAACCTGTTGTATTCAACCCCCAGGGCCCTTTCCAAAATGGCTGACGCCTCTTTTCCAAGTGTCTTCTTTTTCAGAACACATCCACGACAGCATTGCTAGGCTTCATTCACCCTTTTGTCTAGCCCAACCCCCATACATTCCTGACACACCGGTTTCGCTTTGTGTTTCGTTATGTTTACGTTTCTCTCCTGTTAATGACTAACTCTGGTTTTATTCCACTCTTAGCTGGAAAGGAGGGGTTGTAGGTTAACAAATACACTGGGCTTTTATATGATAGTTTAAGTAATGATTCATTCAATCACAGGAAGTGTTGCATACAAATGGGAAGACCCAAATAACTGAGACACTAACCCTTAGGACATGCTGTCTGTCTATCTGTCTGATTGTCTGTCTGCTGTCTCTCTATCTCTGCCTGTCTCTGTCTGCCTGCCTGTCTCTGCCTGTCTCTGTCTGCCTGTCTCTGTCTGCCTGTCTGTCTCTGTCTGTCTGCCTGTCTCTGCCTGCCTGTCTCTGTCTGCCTGCCTGTCTCTGCCTGTCTCTGCCTGTCTGCCTGTCTCTGTCTGCCTGTCTCTGTCTGCCTGCCTGTCTCTGCCTGTCTCTGCCTGTCTCTGTCTGCCTGCCTGTCTCTGCCTGTCTGTGTCTGTCTGCCTGCCTGTCTCTGTCTGCCTGTCTCTGTCTGCCTGCCTGTCTCTGTCTGCCTGCCTGTCTCTGTCTGCCTGCCTGTCTCTGTCTGTCTGCCTGTCTCTGTCTGTCTGCCTGCCTGTCTCTGTCTGCCTGCCTGTCTCTGTCTGCCTGTCTCTGTCTGCCTGCCTGTCTCTGTCTGCCTGCCTGCCTGTCTCTGTCTGCCTGCCTGTCTCTGTCTGCCTGCCTGTCTCTGTCTGCCTGTCTCTGTCTGCCTGCCTGTCTCTGTCTGCCTGCCTGCCTGTCTCTGTCTGCCTGCCTGTCTCTGTCTGCCTGTCTCTGTCTCTGTCTGCCTGTCTGTCTCTGTCTGCCTGTCTCTGCCTGTCTCTGTCTGCCTGTCTCTGTCTGCCTGCCTGTCTCTGCCTGTCTCTGTCTGCCTGCCTGTCTCTGCCTGTCTGTGTCTGTCTGCCTGCCTGTCTCTGCCTGCCTGTCTCTGTCTGCCTGCCTGTCTCTGTCTGCCTGCCTGTCTCTGTCTGCCTGCCTGTCTCTGTCTGCCTGCCTGTCTCTGTCTGCCTGTCTCTGTCTGTCTGCCTGTCTCTGCCTGTCTCTGTCTGTCTGCCTGTCTCTGTCTGTCTGCCTGTCTCTGTCTGCCTGCCTGTCTGTCTGTCTGTCGTGTCTTTACAACACTGATAAATATGGACATAGTAGACCTAGACATATTGGGCAGGTTGGTGAATGAGAAGCGTTGTGAGAATATATAGTAGTGGTATAATTAAGCTACTCAATAAAACACTGAACTCCAAGGCATTCTTCCTAGTTTACTGCTAAATTCCCTGTCTTAAAATACCATGTCAAACTGCCTGTGTTTGGTGGAACTCATGTCTGTTTTGTTTGTGTACGTTTCAGTACATGCTGTGGGTCATTGCATTGGTCACTAGGCTGTCTTTAAACCATGACAAAGACAGAACTAGGCTGTCTTTAAACCATGACAAAGACAGAACTGGGCTGTCTTTAAACCATGACGAAGACAGAACTAGGATGTCTTTAAACCATGACGAAGACAGAACTAGGCTGTCTTTAAACCATGACGAAGACAGAACTAGGCTGTCTTTAAACCATGACGAAGACAGAACTAGGCTGTCTTTAAACCATGACGAAGACAGAACTAGGCTGTCTTTAAACCATGACGAAGACAGAACTAGGCTGTCTTTAAACCATGACAAAGACAGAACTAGGCTGTCTTTAAACCATGACAAAGACAGAACTAGGCTATCTTTAAACCATGACGAAGACAGAACTAGGCTGTCTTTAAACCATGACAAAGACAGAACTAGGCTGTCTTTAAACCATGACAAAGAGACAGGTTGTGTCTGAAATGGCACCCTATTCCTTATATAGTATACTACTTTTGACCAGGGCCCGGCTAGTGCCGTCTATAGGAAATAGCGTGCCATTTCAGACAGAAGGTGATGTGGCGCAGTGGTCTAAGGTACTGCATCGCAGTGCTAGCTGTGCCACGAGAGATCCTGGTTCGAATCCAGGCTCTGTCGTAGCCGGCCGCGACCGGGAGACCCATCGGGCGGCGCACAATTGGCCCAGCGTCGTCCAGGGTAGGGGAGGGAATGGCCGGCAGGGATGTAGCTCAGTTGGTAGAGCATGGCGTTTGCTACGCCAGGGTTGTGGGTTCGATTCCCACGGGGGGGCCAGTATGAAAAAAAAATATATATATATATATATAAAATAATAATGTATGCACTCACTTAACTGTAAGTCGCTCTGGATAAGAGCGTCTGCTAAATGACTAAAATGTAAATGTAAAATGAGTAGACTCGTCTTGGCTAGTGTTTGTTGTCAGTCAGTCAACCCATGAGCCAAGCAGTTCAGTCCAGTAGTTCAGTCCAGCAGTTCAGTCCAGTGGTTCAGTCCAGCAGTTCAGTCCAGCGGTTCAGTCCAGCGGTTCAGTCCAGCAGTTCAGTCCAGCGGTTCAGTCCAGTGGTTCAGTCCAGCGGTTCAGTCCAGCGGTTCAGTCCAGCGGTTCAGTCCAGCGGTTCAGTCCAGCGGTTCAGTCCAGCGGTTCAGTCCAGCGGTTCTGTCCAGCGGTTCAGTCCAGCGGTTCAGTCCAGCGGTTCAGTCCAGCGGTTCAGTCCAGCGGTTCAGTCCAGCGGTTCAGTCCAGCAGTTCAGTCCAGCGCCGTGAGTCTCCCTAACTGAGACAGGGATTTAGAGACCAATATGTTTAAATATCCAATGGATTTAGCTGACCAGTTAAGCAAGAACACAACAGTCTATATAGACCCTAATGAGGTGACAACAGTCTATATAGACCCGAATGAGGTGACAACAGTCTATATAGACCCTAATGAGGTGACAACAGTCTATTTAGACCCTAATGAAGAGACATTAGTCTATATAGACCCTAATGAAGAGACATTAGTCTATATAGACCCTAATGAAGAGACATTAGTCTATATAGACCCTAATGAAGAGACATTAGTCTATATAGACCCTAATGAAGAGACATTAGTCTATATAGACCCTAATGAAGAGACATTAGTCTATATAGACCCTAATGAAGAGACATTAGTCTATATAGGCTCTATATATAGACTGTAATTAATATGTATATTTTATTGCTCCTTTTTTTGTTAATTTTTCTTGATAATTGTAGCCTTGCGGTGGCTGTCTGTTAGAGAAGTAGGCAGCTCTGTTGTCCCTGGCTGCGTCCCAATTTGGTACCCTATTCCCTACACAGTGCACTACTTTTGACCAGAGTCCTAGTGCACTATATAGGGAATAGGGTGCCATTTGGGACAAAGTCGCTGTCTAACCAAACAGGGCTGATGTTAGAGCTGGTTAATGTGAAAACACACTGTAGCTCTGTCCCTGGCTGGCAGAATTACTCATCATTTACTGTCATTTAGCATACATTGTTTTAGTGTGTAGCTTACTCATTACTTCAGGAAGCAGATAAATAACTGTTAGAGAATAGCAGAAGACTTTGACAAAGTTCTTTCGGTCTCTTGTTCTGGCCCTTTTAATGATAGTCATTCTTTTGTGAGTTACAACACCCACATTCCATGCTTAATAATCTCGTGAAATGGTATGTTTTATTCACGTTAATAAATTACCCTGCTTGGCAGGCGATTTTAAAGAACAAATGTTTGCTGGGTCTTTTTACTTTGTGTCTGTTGTGCGTCTGTTGTGCGTCTGTTGTGCGTCTGTTGTGCGTCTGTTGTGCGTCTGTTGTGCGTCTGTTGTGCGTGCGTAGCTGACATTGTGAACAGACAGGTGTGTGTGGTAGGAATTTCCAGGTAAACAAAAGGTAGAGCAATCACAGGTCAATTAAAAATGAATCCGGTTTATTACAAGTTTCAACAGGGAGACTGTTTTCTATTTGACTTGTTAGTGTGGTTGTTTATAAGATTTCTACTGAAGTTGTGTGACATTGACCTGTGGTTGTTTACAAGAAATACTACTGAAGTTGACGGTCTGCAGGTGGCTTTACAACAACAAACTGCTTCCAATGAACTGTGCCACTGACTCTTATCTAGAAGCGATAATGCTTCCAATGAACTGTGCCACTCTCTTATCTAGAAGATATACTGCTTCCATTGAACTGATTCTGTACATAATCACTACAATGACCAGGCACGTGCACAGGAGTCTACAAGACCACAGATAATGTTCTATAAGTCCACAAGATCTGAGTTTACAAGTAATACCGCCCCCCCCCCAGTGAAAATGCCCCTACAAATAAGATGTATCTATTTTAAACTGGACGTACACTGAGTATACCAAACATTAGGAACACCTTCCTAATATTAAGTTGCACCCCCTTTTGCCGTCAGAACAGCCTCAATTCGTCGGGACATGGACTCTACAAGGTGTCGAAAGCGTTCCACAGGGATGCTGGCCCATGTTGCCTCCAATGCTTCCCACAGTTGTGTCAAGTTTGCTGGATGTCCTTTGGGTGGTGGACCATTCTTCATACACACGGGAAACTGTCGAGCGTGAAAAACCCAGCAGCTGCATTGCAGTTCTTGACACAAACCGGTACGCCTGGCACCTACTACCATATCCTGTTCAAAGGCACTTAAATATTTTGTCTTGCCCATTCACCCTCTGAATGGAACACATACAGAATCCATGTCTCAATTGTCTCAAGGCTTAAAAATCCTTATTTAACCTGTCTCATCCCCTTCATCTACACTGATTGAAGTGGATTTAACAAGTGACATCAATAAGGTATCATAGCTTTCACCTGGATTCACCTGGTCAGTCTATGTCATGGAAAGAGCGGATGTTCTTAATGTTTTGTACACTCAGTGTATGTGCCCTTTTTAGACATGAACACCTGCTCTGTAAATGTCTCTACACGGCCCTGGCAATTCTCCTGAAGCGACCTACTAGCCGCCCGAGTGGCGCAGTGGTCTAAGGCGCTGCATCGCAGTGCTAGCTGTGCCACTAGAGATCCTGGTTCGAATCCAGGCTCTGTCGTAGCCGGCCGCGACCGGGAGACCCATGGGGCGGCGCACAATTGGCCCAGGGTAGGGGAGGGAATGGTCGGTAGGGACGTAGCTCAGTTGGTAGAGCATTGCAACGCCAGGGTTGTGGGTTCAATTCCACAGGGGGCCAGTATGAAAAATAAAAAAGATTGTATGCACTCACTAACTGTAAGATGCTCTGGATAAGAGTGTCTGCTAAAAACAAACAAAAACCGCCTAGAACGGTTTTACTCGTTCCATGGAACTTACCTGACTCACCTGAGAGTGGAGGAGGTGAGTGATTGCACTTTGATTCAAATAACTGAATTATGTCTCCTCCCCCAAGGCTTAAAACGAGAGCACACACACACAGGCAGACAGTATTGCAAGTATTGCTTCTCTCTCACACACCAAGTCTTGTCGTTGAATAGTTAGTCGCTGTGCTGAGAATCTTCCAGAACCTGTAAGTAAAAGCTTGCCTATTATTGATAATGATAAAAATGAAAAGGTTTGTCTAAATCTTAAAGTTATGGATGTTAGAAATCTGTGGGATATTTTTCTTCACATCTTTCAGAAAAACCGGACAGCCTGTTGATTTAAGATATATTTTTATATTAGATACGTTAACATAGTGCCAGTGATGAAGTCACCGAGTCTAATTTGAACGTGTTTTAATTTAACATGATAATGTCTTTTGCAGCTTCCTGACCGACGCTCCTAAGCACAGATCTAGGATCAGCAGCTGACCCTCATCAAATCCAAACCAGGACCTTAATAAACCACAAGGGGAAAACTGACCTCAGACCAGCGTTTAAACCCCACGTCTTCCTGCCCAGATACTGACTCTCCGTCCAGAGTTCCTCTGTGCTCCAGCCGTCCATCCGTCCATCCGCACCCCAGCCAGCTAGCCATGGGTCTGACGAGCGAGGACATGGAGTGCTGCATCTGCCTCCAGCCCTACTCTCGCATGGAGAAGATCCCTCGGATGCTCCACTGTAAGCACACATTCTGTGGGCCGTGCTTGCAGACCATGTCCAGTCTCCAGAGCGGCCTGCTTACAGTACGCTGCCCCCTGTGCCGCTGGATCACCTGCACCGGGCCCATCCTCACCCTGTCGGGGTCGCTGTGGGTTAACACTGAGATCTGGGACCAGATACTAGACAGACAACAGGAAGAGGAGGAGGAGGAGGAGGAGGAAGAGGAGAAAGAGTGGATGGGAGCTAACAGACAGACACAGACCACTACACAGTATGAATGGTGAGTACCCCAAGCGAAGGTGGATGGACGGACAGACTGATTTACAAACCTTCCTCTGCTCTCTGATTTTTTCCACTTATTTTCTTCTCTCTCTTTTGCCGCGCTCCCTGCTTTCTCTCGCTCTCTCTCTCTCTCGTATCTCTCTTTCTCTCTCTTTTGCTGCGCTCCCTGCTTTCTCTCGCTCTCTCTCTCTCGTATCTCTCTTTCTCTCTATTTTGCTGCGCTCCCTGCTTTCTCTCGCTCTCTCTCTCTCGTATCTCTCTTTCTCTCTCTTTTGCTATCACTCTCTCTTTCTCTCTCTTTGCTGCGCTCCCTGCTTTCTCTCGCTCTCTCTCTCTCGTATCTCTCTTTCTCTCTATCTCGGCTTCTCTCCCTTTCTGTATGGCTATATCTATTTGTCTTGATCTCTCTCTGCGTCAGTTGTATTGTTGTACTGCGATATTACTTTAGGTGACGGTTTCCTCACGATGATCGTATTTATGATCGTATCATGCAGCTAGTACAGCTTCTTTCTTAGGTTAGACGTCGTTAAATGACTAAATGTATTCTCTCTCTCTCTCTCTCTCTCTCTCTCTCTCTCTCTCTCTCTCTCTCTCTCTCTCTCTCTCTCTCTCTCTCTCTCTCTCTCTCTCTCTCTCTCTCTCTCTCTCTCTCTCTCTCTCTCTCTCTCTCTCTCTCTCTCTCTCTCTCTCTCTCTCTCTCTCTCTCTCTCTCTCTCTCTCTCTCTCTCTCTCTCTCTCTCTGCCTGCTCTGTTTCTTTCTCCCTCCTCTCCTGTCCTCTAGCTCTCCATCAGGGCACTCTGGCCTGAGGCTAAAACTACAGAAATTCCTGAGGAGGATGAAGCACAAAGTACTGTAAACCAAGAAGACGAAGAGCAGAGGGAAAAGAAGACTGGTTTCTATCATTTCAGAGTAGGAGAGACTCACTGAGTAATGAAGCTAATGCACAAAACAGGACCGACCGGGGATGTTCCATAGCAAGCAAGGTTGAACCAATCACAAGGATTCATATGCTTTAGGTTTGCTTGAGTTTGGATATGTGTTGTCAGTTAACTAAGGGTTAAATAATAATACTAATAATAAAGGGTTGAGGATTGAGGATGAAAAGATATTAAATGGATTGAGGATGAGGATGAAAGAATATATTAAATGGATTGAGGATGAGGATGAAAATATATTAAATGGATTGAGGATGAGGATGAAAGAAGGATAAAGGAAGTTATGAATTGATGGATGGATAGATAGCTGGATATATAGCTGGATAGATAGCTGGATAGATAGCTGGATAGATAGCTGGATAGAGGGGTGAAGGTTAGAGACTGTGACCTGCACAATGTGTGCCGTTTACAATACAATATACTGTGAACAATGTTTATAATTTATTTTTAATCATTTGACAAAAGGTTTATAACTGCAAGAAGGGAAGTGTATTTTTTAAATGTTTTTATTACAACATTTTAGGGGGTAGATCAGCTTTAATATTGCAGCTAGATTGTGGCTTCTATCAATGTAATTGTCTGCATCATTTCCAATCCCCCATGTCAGAGAAATGGTATTTGTTTATCCTCATTTTACTTGTTTTATTTAGCTTTTCTGCTTGAAGTGCATGTTTTTATACTGGAGTTCTATTTATTGGTAAATAAATACATCTACTTTAAAAGAACTCTGTCTTCGAGTTGTGAAATTGCTTATTTTTATCACTACATTAGGAATGTAACTGTCCAATATCCAACTGTTTATGGAAGCCAAATATAGTTTACATTTACATTTACGTAATTTAGCAGACGCTCTTATCCAGAGCGACTTACAAATTATACTATCCCAGGTATTCCTTAAAGAGGTAGGGTTTCAAGTGTCTCAGGAAGGTGGTCAGTGACTCCGCTGTCCTGGCGTCGTTGTAGTTGGTGGTGTTACTACATTAGGAAAGTAACTGTCCAATATCCAACTGTTTATGGAAGCCAAATATAGTTGGTGGTGTTACACTGCACAGTCTACACTACTATTTCCGAAAACAGAAAGCAACCCCAAAACGTTCCGCTGTCCTTGGTTTTGGTGTGTGCAGTCCAGGACTGAAACCGCTCTCTGTCACAATCACGTTTCAGAGAACCTTGTATGCATTCTTGCATATGAGATTCCCTAAAAACACGTCACTTCGATACAGCTATAACCGGAATTGACTTTTTCTAGCAGGTTAGAAGAATTTACGCAGCAGGTTAGGATAATTAACGTAGCAGTTTATTTTTTATTTTATTTATTTAACCTTTATTTAACCAGGTAAGCCAGTTGAGAACAAGTTCTCATTTACAACTGCGACCTGGCCAAGATAAAGCAAAGCAGTGCGATAAAAACAACAACACAGAGTTACATATGGGGTAAAACAAAACATAAAGTCAAAAATACAACAGAAAATATATATACAGTGTGTGCAAATGTAGTAAGTTATGGGGGTGTCGTGTATTGGGATTATGCCTTTGTTAAATGTTTTAAGTGGAACCAGAGAGGACGTTAATTTTAGTATCAAGAGGGAATGTTTTAGTGTAACGCCACATACAACAGACAGGAAGTGTGTTGTAGACAGGGGAGACTGGTGATTGGCCAGAAGAGGGAGCCACCCATCTTTTTGCATTGTTTATAAGTAGGGGTTAAACGAAGAAGAAGGGCAGAGCGGCCATTCTGAGGCGTCGCTCTCCGGATGTCATGACATCTGTCACTTATGCTGAAGCTTGTGATATGAATAAACCTTATGATCCAAGTTCAGTATGAGCGGACTCCTTTGTTCATCAGCAATAATTGCCACCATTCACCCGATACGACAAATGGCGCCCAACGTGGGGCTGGTCTGCATCTCTCCTCTGTTTCATTCAGCCGCCAAGCTAACTCTGTCTGAAGTGCCAGAAAAGGGTGAGTTTTCCTCACAGGTTGTTAGTTTGGATGCTATGTGATTGTACACTGGAGAAATGTACCATACGACCGTGCCTCGTGTGGCGTTATTGCTGATAACTGGGGGTCTGGCTAATCATTATAAAAATTTAAAAACAGCGCAAAAGTGGGTAGAGCTTATGGATTGTTTATAGAGATGTGTTGCTTGAATAGTAAGTCAAGAACAATCGGGGCCAAGATATGTATACAAGTTAGGACATTGCAGGATTTGATAAAGCCCTCGGAACAAACGAGGCGACCGCATGGTGGGCCATAAAATCCTGGTAACGGCGTTATGGGTAACAGGTCAGTCAGTCAGTCATGACTGGAGTTTGGTTGTAGATTTAGTGGGGGTTGCTTGCCCATCTTCTGTCCGACGGGATATCTGCTTGGGGGGGACCGCTCACATAAAAACATCCAGAACTCACGGCAGCCTAAAGTTAGGACAAAGGAAAAAGTAATTAAAGACGCAATGTCAGGTGCATTGTTTTTATGCTACATGGTGCATACAGGCTAAGGCTAAATGCTAAGGCTAAATGCTAATATGCTGCATGCTAACATGTGACCGTAGAGGTCCACTGCGATGGTAATAAAGCCTCTTAAATTATGTTTGTATGTGGAATTTCGGTTCTATGTTTTGTGAGCGCTGTTAAATGTTGTTTGACTATGAGGGGGAAACGGAGGTACAGCAGGACTGTTAACCGTCTATTTGGGGTTGGGGAGAGATCTAAGAATCTCCCTTCCACGGTGAAAAAGTATTTTTGAATGTATCGCGCATGCGTGGGATTTTACTAAACAACACATCTGTTACACTGCAGGGGGAGACAGGGAGACACAGACGTGGGAACAAAGAGGAGAGATTTTAACACGAATCTTATAGTTTTAAAGCGGCTGGTGTTTGAACATGAAACTATTTGTTGAGATGTAGTGAATTTATACATTAGATATATGGTGACGGAGTATAATGAATTAAATTAAATGACGGATTAAAATAAAATAATGTTTTTGAGCGATCTATTTAGTCCTGAGTTAAATGACGGATTAAAATAAAATACGTAATGAATTAAATTAAGTCTTAAAGCGAATATGAGTGGGGGAATGTTGAATATGGTTGAAGTAACTCAGTATTGCATTAACTACTAAAATCTTTTCCTGTGTCTCTGTTCTTCTGTCATATGAGAGGAGCAATAGGACGATACGACAGGAGAGAGAGAGAGAGAGAGGAAGTGCTGACGTGACATCACGTGACGCGGCAGAGGATCGGATCAGATATCAGGCTAGTTCACAAAATCTTCCCCTAACAGGATATGTGATGTTATGACAATTTCACATAGGCTTGGCAAATACTGATTTGAATAAAATTTGCATTTTGGAGTCTCTGTGCATCACTGGGCTGGATTACAGTTCGGTTGGAAATCAGGTACTGACATTATTCTGGAATTAAGATACTTGGGTGCATATTAAACAATGGAATTTATGGGAATTGTAGTGTTGTAAGGTTACAGGCTTTGTTTATGGGTATTGTAGTCTGAAGTTGACTACTTGCATTTGATGGGTTGTGGTAAGATAGCCACCACTAATTGATAAATTGGTGACATAGGATATAGTAATAAAAATTTGTTTTAATTATTCATGATTTTTAATTGATTTATTAAAAAAAAAAAAAAAAAAAAAAAAATTGGGGTTGTTTAGGTTTATATTAATAATTGAAGGGGGGAAGCCATAGGCTATATAGTCTAAAAAATAAAATAATTCACGATAAAGGAATATAAAAGGGTTGTTACAATGGAGAAAAACGACATCAAGGCTATAAAAAGTCATTACACCGGTTGATATAATACAAAATGGTAATCCTTTAGTTAAGAGTATTGCTAGGTTATCCGGCAAATGAAACAAAAGTTGCCCTTCATTCTCAAACAAAAACTGATAAAAGAGTCCAGCGATAAGATAAACAGAGGTATAGAGAAAATGCTAAAAGAAGGAAAGGCGATAGAAAAACTAATGGCAGAAGTTAGTACACCTTTCTCACATACGGATTCAGCAAAAAGACACCCACCTTATGAGAAGGAAGTAGAGCTTAGGGATGCTTATCCTCAGCTTCCAGTGATCATCCAGCAGGGTGATTATTGCATCAGAGATGAAGATGAACGAATAATAGATAGAGGACAAGCAGAAACGACCAGAAAGATAAATCCAAAACTCCAGAAGTAAGAAAAACCGAGATGTCTGGAAACTAAGAGAAGAATGAGGTTCGAGTTCAGATGAAGACAGCGATAAAGAGGAGACTGAAGGTGCTGTGTATTCAAAAGGAGTTTATCCTACAAGGACTGGCACAGAAGAAATAGAAGGAGATATAGATATAGACCGATGCTTATCATGCCTGGATAAAGCGAATAGTTTAGAAGAGGAGAAACTGCTGAGAAAAGGATCCCAAGAATTGGAGAAGAAGAAGGAGAAGAGAAGCTTTGGTTATGAAGAATCAGAGTGAACCAAATCAACAATCACTGTTACAGCTTCAACTGAACAATATCAAATGCAATTGTACCAGCCAAGGGGGGTACCAGGTGTTCCATATCCACAGCCAGTTTCTGGACAGACACAGAATTGGAGAGGAAGAGGTCGAGAAGAAATAGAAGGAGGAGGAAGATTTCAGCTACACTTCCAGCAACTTTCAGAAGACTGTTATAATTGTGGACAGATTGGTTACTTTACCTGTGAGTGCAACAAGTCAGGAGGAAACAACAGAGAACATTTGCATTTGATATTGAGTTAGAGTCAACACAATAGCCATTGTGTGCCGGGTGTAGCACGAAGCTAGCCAGCTAGCCGTTCTTCAAACAAAGTCAACACAGTGGCCATTGCTAGCTGGATTAGCTACTACCAGCTTAACTGTACGGTAGTAGCTAAATACAATATACTTGTCCTAGCTAGCCAATGTCTAATCATTGCTGTGTCATGAAAGGAACTTGACACAGACACGAATGATCTGTTTAGTGTGTTATCACACTATTGGTGGTTTGTTGTGACCAAGTGTTGGTGCTATACGGTGTGTTATTGTTATTGGATGCTAGCTTGCTAGTTAGCTATGGTGTCATAGTTGAATAAAGTGGGTTGAGTCTATTCCTTTAAACATTGAACCGCTGTGGTTCACAACAATTCTGATTTCTAAAGGTGGAAGTTGGGAGAGTTTTTGTTCGGGTGGTTCAGTGAAACAATTTTAGTTTCTGAGGTAGAAGTTTTGGTGAGGGAGGTCCTGCTCTCTCCGCTCCCAGATGCTCAGCTCATTTCATTCCGATCTCCTCTGCATTTTTGTAGCCATTTGCTACAGCCTGTCAACTATGCCTCTGCCTATCCCTGTTCTCTCCTCTCTGCACAGGCTACACAAACGCACCACACCGCGTGGCTGCTGCCTCTCTAACCTGGTGGTCCCTGCACGCACCACCCACGTGGAGTTCCAGGTCGCAGGCAGCCTCTGGAACTGCCGTTCTGCTGCCAACAAAGCTGACTTCATCCCAGCCTATGCCAACCTCCAGTCCCTCGACTTCCTGGCGCTGACGGAAACATGGATCACCACTGAAAACACTGCTACTCCTACTGCTCTCTCCTCGTCTGACCATGTGTTCTCACATACCCCGAGAGCATCTGGTCAGAGGGGTGGTGGTACAGGAATCCTCATCTCTCCCAAGTGGACATTCTCAATTTTTCCCCTAACCCATCTGTCTATCTCCTCATTTGAATTCCATGCTGTCACAGTCACTAGCCCATTTAAGCTTAATATCCTTGTCATCTATCGCCCTCCAGGTTCCCTTGGAGAGTTCATCAATGAGCTTGACGCCTTGATAAGTTCCTTCCCTGAGGATGGCTCACCCCTCACAGTTTTGGGGGATTTCAACCTCCCTATGTCCACATTTGACTCATTTCTCTCTGCCTCCTTCTTTCCACTCCTCTCCTCTTTTGACCTCACCCTCTCACCGTCCCCCCCTACTCACAAGGCAGGCAATACGCTTGACCTCATCTTCACTAGATGCTGCTCCTCTACTAATCTCACTTCAACTCCCCTCCAAGTCTCTGACCACTACTTTGTTTCCTTTTCTCTCTCGCTCTCCTCCCACACTACTCACTCTGCCCCTACACAGATGGTAATGCGCCGCCGCAACCTTCGCTCTCTCTCTCCCACTACTCTCTCCTCTTCCATCCTATCATCTCTTCCCTCTGCTCAATCCTTCTCCCTCCAATCTCCTGATTCTGCCTCCTCAACCCTCCTCTCCTCCCTTTCTGCATCCTTTGACTCTCTGTGTCCCCTATCCTCCCGGCCGGCTCGGCCCTCCCCTCCAGCTCCGTGGCTTGATGACTCATTGCGAGCTCACAGAACAGAGCTCCGGGCAGCGGAGCGGAAATGGAAGAAAACTAAACTCCCTGCCGACCTGGCTTCTTTTCACTCCCTCCTCTCTACATTTTCTTCATCTGTTTCTGCTGCTAAGGCCACCTTCTACCATTCTAAATTCCAAGCATCTGCCTCTAACCCTAGGAAGCTCTTTGCCACATTTTCCTCCCTCCTGAATCCTCCTCCCCCCTCCTCCTCTCTCTGTGGATGACTTCGTCAACCACTTTGAAAAGAAGGTTGACGACATCCGATCCTCGTTTGTTAAGTCTAATGACACTGTTGGTCCTGCTCACACTGCCCTACCCTATGCTCTGACTTCTTTCTCCCCTCTCTCTCCAGATAAAATCCTGCGACTTGTGACTGCAGGCCGCCCAACAACCTGCCCGCTTGACCCCATCCCCTCCTCTCTTCTCCAGACCATCTCCGGTGACCTTCTCCCCTACCTCACCTCGCTGATCAACTCATCCTTGACCGCTGGTCATGTCCCTTCCGTCTTCAAGAGAGCGAGAGTTGCTCCCCTTCTCAAAAAACCAACACTCGACCCCACTGATGTCAACAACTACAGACCAGTATCCCTTCTTTCTTTTCTTTCCAAAACTATTGAGCGTGCCGTCTTTAGCCAACTCTCTTGCTATCTCTCTCAGAATGACCTTCTTGATCCAAACCAATCAGGTTTCAGGACTGGTCATTCAACTGAGACTGCTCTTCTCTGTGTCACGGAGACTCTCCGCACTGCTAAAGCTAACTCTCTCTCCTCTGCTCTTGTCCTTCTAGACCTGTCTGCTGCCTTTGATACTGTGAACCATCAGATCCTCCTCTCCACCCTCTCCGAGCTGGGCATCTCCGGCGCGGCTCACTCCTGGATTGCGTCCTACCTGACCGGTCGCTCCTACCAAGTGGCGTGGCGAGAAGCTGTCTCCGCACCACGCGCTCTCACCACTGGTGTCCCCCAGGGCTCAGTTCTAGGCCCTCTCCTTTTCTCCCTATACACCAAGTCACTTGGCTCTGTCATATCCTCACATGGCCTTTCATATCATTGCTACGCTGACGATACACAACTAATCTTCTCCTTTCCCCCTTCTGATAACCAGGTGGCGAATCGCATCTCTGCATGTCTGGCAGACATATCAGTATGGATGACGGATCACCACCTCAAGCTGAACCCTGGCAAGACGGAGCTGCTCTTCCTCCCGGGAAGGACTGCCCGTTCCATGATCTCGCCATCACGGTTGACAACTCCGCTGTGTCCTCCTCCCAGAGTGCGAAGAGCCTAGGCGTGACCCTGGACAACACCCTGTCGTTCTCCGCCAACATCAAGGCGGTGACCCGCTCCTGCAGGTTCATGCTCTACAACATTCGGAGAGTACGACCCTGCCTTACACAAGAAGCGGCACAGGTCCTAATCCAGGCACTTGTCATCTCCCGTCTGGACTACTGCAACTCGCTGTTGGCTGGCCTCCCTGCCTGTGCCATTAAACCCCTACAACTCATCCAGAATGCCGCAGCCCGTCTGGTGTTCAACCTTCCCAAGTTCTCTCACGTCACCCCCCTCCTCCGCACACTCCACTGGCTTCCAGTTGAAGCTCGCATCCGCTACAAGACCATGGTGCTTGCCTATGGAGCAGTGAGGGGAACGGCACCTCTGTACCTTCAGGCTCTGATCAGTCCCTACACCCAAACGAGGGCATTGCGTTCATCCACCTCTGGCCTGCTGGCTCCCTTCCTCTGCGGAAGCATAGCTCCCCCCTCAGCCCAGTCAAAACTGTTCGCTGCTCTGGCACCCCAATGGTGGAACAAGCTCCCCTCACGACGCCAGGACAGCGGAGTCACTCACCACCTTCCGGAGACATTTGAAACCCCACCTCTTTAAGGAATACCTGGGATAGGATAAAGTAATCCTTCTAACCCCCCCCCAAATTGTAAAGTGGTTATCCCACTGGCTATAGGGTGAACGTACCAATTTGTGAGTCGCTCTGGCTAAGAGCGTCTGCTAAATGACGTTAATGTGCCCTTGAGCAAGGCACTTGACCCTAATTGCTCCTGTAAGTCGCTCTGGTTAAGAGCGTCTGCTAAATGACTAAAATGTAAATGTAAAATGTAACATTTTTAAGGAAGATACAGGGGCCAGTCAAGATCACCTGTTCTCCAGGTGAACCCTAAGGATTCTAGAGCCTAGAAGATACGAAGGGGGGTGTCAGCTGATAGCATCGATTAGAGAAGAAGAGAAAATATCTAACAATTGAAGTAAAACCAGAGGACTATGAGAAGTGATGGTGAATAGTGGAAAAGCTTTTATCTGTGTTCAGCCTAAAGAGGTTAAACATCTCACTATGTAAAATGAACTAATTAGGATAGGGATTTGAGGTAGTAAAACAGTTAATTACTCTTAAGGAACCAATTGAGCTCTGCTATAGAACTCAAAGAGAAATCAAAATAGACATACTAAAAATATACCTATTGCATTGTTGGGAAGAGATGCATTGTTTAAATTGAATTGTACAATAAGATGTACACTAAATGGCTGTCTGGTAGAGGATGTTAAAAAGTAGGGTTTTTGGGAATCATATTTGCTTAAAAGATAATATCATAGGAAGGATGATAATCTATTAGACTGCCTATTAGACAATCTGTCTGGAAAATAAAGTTAAAAGGGGTGACTGTTATTCTGGGTTACATTCTTACACTAAGAGATTTCAGGCTAGGCTAAAAGGTGTTTAGTCGTTTGCCAAGTCTGTGTGTAAAGAAGTCAGAAGCAGGTGGGGACTTTCCAAATCACATATTCAAAAAATTGGTGGTAAAGGGATTTTGTGAATAAATCAGTGGAAAAGGTTTTTAAAGGTTAGGAGAAAAGATTAGACAAAAAAGTTAGGAGAACTAGGTTGAAGGAACTCTAAGACAGTAAGCTAAGTTTCAAAGTTAGTAGTAAGAGAGAGAGAGAGCAGTGGTGAAGGACATTTTAGAGTAGGAAGATCAAGGTAATTATAGGTGTATTTTTTTATAATCAAAAGTTTGAAAGTCAGGGATTAGAGGTAGGACTGAGAGTGGAAAAAGTGACACTAGTGGTGATAGATGGAAGTACAAGCAAAGACTTCAAAGCTTTGGGGAAAATGGATGAAGTAACAATAAGGACATTAACACGTCAGTCTATTAAAACAACAGTGAGAAGCAATTTAACTCTTTCAACATTGATAGTTATTAAAGCCATAAATATATCGCATTTGATTATAAGGAAGCCAATGGCTCCAGCACCAATTTTAGAGGAAAAATACTTATTAGGGTTAGGATGGGGACGTTCCTCCCACATGGAGAGATAATTATGGAGAAGAAGTATTGTTATCAGGACCAAGAGTAGAAGCTGTTGCACCTAATCAAAGGAGGTATAGTTTGGAAGAGGGTTATGAGTGACTGTTCACTTATGTTGCGTGATGTTACAGAGAAAGGTCAGGGAGAATATATGTGTACTTATCTAGTGCAAGCATTAGAATTTGTTCCGGTTAAGAATTATTGGTTAAAGGGCTATGTAATTCGTAAAGTGACGCTTATAATGGAAGATTTGAAATCTGTTGAAGTTTCCACAGTCACCAAAGGAGTTCAGGAAGTATATTATTACAGTAGACACTCCAACAGTAGATAATACACATAGGATATCGGCAACTTTCGCACTAGAAATAGTTAAGAGTGTTGATACATCAACTAAATCAACTACTTTAATGGTAACTTTGGAAGGGATTAATGATACGATGGCAATAACAAATGTGGGAAGTATGACACCGACAACAACTTTTCTGAAATTAAAGGGGGGTAGCAAGAAGGACTCAGGGGTTTATGTTACGGATGGAGAGTGCTGTCAATGATAGTACGAATAGGGTTAAAATAGGAGAACAGATAGTAGTGGAGAGAATATAGATTCATCATGGAGGTACAGGATGAGGTCTTTGATTTTGATGACAGACAAGGAGAGGTATCTGATCAGTACCGCTCGTTAGGGAAGAGAGAAATTAAATGCATGTAGTTTGATTCTTCTGTTGTGAAAATTAAAGATAGCAGGTAGGAATCTTTGGTTCCAACAGCTCATTCTGTAAGATCAGTGAGGAATCTTGAGGGTCCATGTCTGGTGAGAATTCCAGCACCAAACATATTAGAGACGGTCGCTCGACCTCTATCAAGTATGTGTCAATTTTATGCTTTGTCATGACTGTGGTATCAGCAACAATCAGTAACCGATAAAATAATTGTTAGGCTATGGTTCAACCTAGCACTCAGAGAAACAAACACGACAAAGGGAGTGGAAGAAACAAAAATATTTAATAAAAGTTAAAATTGTCTTAGTCCAAAAACAACTGAAGTAAAGGAACAGAGTGGGCTAGTCGGCTCCGGAGGAAGGAGAGGCTGAGGCAGGCAGGCAGGCAGGCAGGCAGGCAGGCCGACAGGCAGGAAGGCAGGCAGGTTGGGAGGTATGTCCGAAACGCTCTGGTAAGAACAACGATCTGGCGCCGGTGGAGAGCCATGCCCCGGAATTAGTAGTGCAGGTTGATTAGAGAATAGGATGCAGCTGCATAGGCAGGAATCACTGGAAACAACCCGCAGCTGCACAGGAGAGGCAGATCCTGAGCACGCCCCCTGATCCACTCCAGACACACCCACATAAAGGGGACAAACACACATACAGATACAACAGACACAGAGGGGACAAAACAAGGAGGAAGGGAAACAGAAAAGGGAGAGACAAGCTGCCCACATAACAGTACCCCCCTCAATGGTCGCCACCTGGCGACCCACCAGGCCTGTCAGGGTTGTCGTGATGGAAGTCCGTGATCAACTGAGGATCCAACACAAAACGCTTAGGGACCCAAGACCTCTCCTCTGGTCCATAACCTTCCCAATCGACTAGGTATTGGAGACCCCTACCCCGCCTCCGAGAGTCCAGTAGCCTACTGACGGTGTAGGCCGGATGGTCGCCAATGAGACGAACAGGTGGAGGTGGAACAGCCGGCGGACACAAAAGGCTGGAGGACACAGGTTTCAGTTGGGAGACGTGGAAAGTAGGGTGTATCTTCATGGCTGAAGGCAACTTCAAACGAACCGCAGCGGGGTTAATGATGGACTCCACCACAAACGGACCCAGGTACCGAGGAGACAGCTTGCGTGATTTGGTACGAAGAGGTACGTTCTTAGACGACAGCCAAACCTCTTGACCAGGATGAAACACAGGTGCGGGAGTCCTGCTCCTATCCGCTGTCATCTTGTTCCTGTCGGTGGTCCGAAGCAACGCTTCCCGAGCGTCGCGCCACACTCTCTGGCAGCGGCGGAGGTTCTCCTGAACCGAAGGAACAGCCAATTCCTTCTCCTGAGCAGGAAACAGAGGGGGTTGATAACCCATGGTAACCTCGAAGGGTGAAAGACCAGTGGCAGAGGTGGTGAGGGAGTTGTGGGCGTACTCTATCCAAGGCAGATGTTTGGCCCAGGATGATGGATGTTGAGCAGCCACACAACGAAGGGTTGCTTCGAGGTCTTGATTGGCTCTTTCTGTTTGACCGTTGGTCTGGGGATGAAACCCTGAGGACAGACTAACGGAAGCACCCAAAGCAGAACAGAAAACCTTCCAAACACGGGAAGTAAACTGTGGGCCTCTATCAGATACGATGTCCACAGGTATTCCATGGGGACGGAATACATGTTGGACTAGGAGGTCCGCTGTCTCACTGGCAGACGGTAATTTTGGTAATGCTATATAGTGAACAGATTTAGAGAATCTGTCCACAATGGTAAGTATAGTATCATTACCTTCAGACTTGGGTAGGCCGGTGACAAAATCCATGGCTATGTGGGACCAGGGACGGCTGGGAACTGGGAGGGGTAGCAGCAGCCCGAAGGGGACTGATGGGAGGCTTTGCCCCGAGCACAGGTTGAACAGGCTGCCACAAAAGCCCGAACGTCAGTTTCCATTGAAGGCCACCAAAAATGTCTCCTAAGTAGCGTCAACGTGCGTCTCATCCCAGGGTGACCAGCAAAACGGGAGGTGTGAATCCACTGCAACACCTGAGACCGGACCGTCTCGGGAACAAAGAGTAGGTTGGGAGGTCCATCACCCGGTCCCGGGTCCGTGGCAAGTGCAGTCTTCACAAGAGACTCGATCTCCCACTGAACAGCCGCCACGACGCATGAGGAAGGCAGGACTGCCTCAGGCTCGCTGGTCTCCGAAGGGTCAGCAAACTGGCGGGACAAAGCATCTGGTTTAACATTTCTTGACCCCGGTCTGTATGTAAGAATAAAGTTAAACCTACTAAAAAACAGGGCCCATCTGGCTTGGCGTGAGTTGAGTCTCTTAGTGGCTTGGATGTAAGCCAAGTTCTTGTGGTCTGTCCAGACCACAAACGGCAGTTCAGCTCCATCCAGCCAGTGCCGCCATTCTTCCAGTGCTAGCTTGACCGCCAGCAGTTCTCGGTTTCCAACGTCGTAATTCCGTTCTGTGGGTGACAATTTTTTGGAGAAAAAAGCACAGGGGTGAAGCTTTTGGTCAGTGGGGGAGCGCTGGGAGAGGACGGCTCCCACACCTGAGTCCGACGCGTCCACCTCCACAACAAACTGCAGAGAGGTATTGGGGTGTATCAACACAGGGGAGGTGGAAAACAGTTCCTTCAAAACCCCTACCGCCTGCTCCGCCTCAGGGGACCACAGAAAAGGGACTTTTGGGGATGTGAGTCTAGTAAGGGGGTGCCACCACTTTACTAAAACCCTTAATGAACCTACGGTAGAAGTTAGCAAAGCCCAAAAATCGTTGAAGTTGCTTACGGGTGGTGGGTATGGGCCATTCCGTCACTGCCCGGATCTTCTCGGGGTCCGCCTTCACCTGCCCGCTCTCAATGATGAAACCAAGGAACGATGTAGACTGTTTGTGGAACTCACACTTCTCTGCTTTGACATACAGCTTGTTTTCCAAGAGCCGTTGAAGGACTTGACGGACGTGTGACTCATGCTCCTCGGGTGACTTGGAAAAAACAAGAATATCATCCAGGTATACAAAGACAAAACGGTTCAAAAAATCCCTAAGAACATCGTTCACCATGGCTTGGAAAACAGCAGGGGCGTTTGAGAGCCCAAAGGGCATGACCAAATACTCAAAATGTCCCAGTGGAGTGTTGAAAGCGGTTTTCCACTCATCTCCCTTACGGATCCGGACAAGGTGATAAGCGTTCCTGAGGTCGAGCTTGGAGAAAACTGTGGCGCCATGCAGAGGTTCAAAAGCAGAGTTGATGAGTGGAAGGGGATACTTGTTTTTAACAGTTATGTTGTTTAAACCCCTGAAATCGATACAGGGGCGTAACGACTTGTCCTTCTTTTCCACGAAAAAGAAACCTGCACCCAAAGGAGACGACGAGGGACGGATTATGCCCGAGACCAGAGAATCACCAATGTACTGCTCCATTGCCTCTCTTTCCGGTCGGGACAGATTGTATAAGCGACTAGAGGGCAAGGGAGCACCAGGAAGCAGTTCAATAGGGCAATCATAAGGCCTATGTGGTGGTAGAGACAGAGCCTTGTCCTTACTGAAAACCTCCGCTAAGTCATGGTATTCTTTGGGGACAGATGACAGATCAAGAGGAGCTGAGGGATGAGTTGGGTTACACTTAGTGGGGGGAACCGCTGACCTAAGGCACTCTGAATGGCAGTTAGTGCTCCAACTGAGAATGGTGTGACGTGTCCAATCAATTTGTGGGTTGTGAAGAGCCAACCAGGGGAAGCCAAGGATTAGGGAGGTAGCTGAGCCAGACATAACTCTTAGCTGAATGCTTTCACAATGATTGCCAGAAATCACTAGGGAAACCGGGGTGGTTTGATGAGTTATCTCCGCGAGGAGGCGCCCATCAAGGGCTGTGACCCGAATGGGGGTAGGTAGTGGCTCCATGGGGATACGAGCTTGTGTAACGAACTGGTGGCTAATAAAGTTGTCTTCTGCACCTGAGTCTATGAGAGCTGAGAGTGGCAGGGAATGACTCTGGAAACGTAAGGTTACAGGTACTTGTAATCGGGGAATGATGGGTTCAGGATCTAACTCTGGGCTCGCAAGTAGACCCACCGTTACGAGCGAGCCTTGTCTTTTGGCCGCTTAGGGCATGTAGCCAGAATGTGTGTGGCGTCTCCACAGTACAGGCACTCACCCGCCTGGAGGCGCCGTTGCCGTTCTGCTGGAGGTAGTCGAGCTCGACCCACTTGCATAGGTTCCTCTGTGCTCGGGATGGAATCAGGAATAAGAAGCTGCCGGCTCCGGGGAGGCGAGACTCGAGTGGTTGAAGGCTGGGGAACTCGTCCTCCTAGATGCGGCCGACCGCCTCTCTCCCGACGCCTCTCCCGCAACCGGTTGTCTAGCTTAATGGACAGGGAAACGAGAGAATGTAAATCATGTGGCTCGTCACGAGCAGCCAGTTCATCCTTAATGGCTTCATTCAAACCGTTTAGAAATGCTCCTTGAAGTGCCACATTGTTCCACTTGGAGTCCGCTGCCAAAGTCCAGAACTCAATAGAGTACTCAGCCACACTGTTAGAACCCTGCCTCAAATTAAAAAGTATCTTGGAGGAATTACCCACATGGTCAGGATGGTCAAAAACAGTCTTCAATTTAGCAGAAAAATCAGCGAAAGTCAATCCAGTCAAAGTTTGATTTGAGCACACAGCCTCAGCCCAAACCAGAGCTCTCCCTCTTAACAGCCCCAGAACATAATGTACCTTAGAGGAATCAGTAGAAAATGACAGTGGTCTCTGCCGAAAAATCAAGTCACACTGAAGCAAAAATCCCCGGCACTTGTCCAATTCTCCATTGAACGGTTCAGGCGACGTGACAGGGGGTTCCCGATGGAACGAAGCCTGCATCATGTCCGAGGAACCAACTTGGGGTGCATCAAACTGGGGGTCAGAGAGAGATGGAGAACTGATAACAGACAATTTAGAGACTTGTGTAGTTAACTGAGTCACCTGGTTCAGCAGTTGATGATTATTTTCCAAAAGAGTCCGAATCAGTTGGTCATGCTGTCCTAGCAACGTTTCTTGAGCCTGGATAGCTTGTTGGAAGCTGTCTTCGTTTGCCCCGTGCTGTCTCTCTGTTGGGTCCATGGCCAGATCGTTCTGTTAGGCTATGGTTCAACCCAGCACTCAGAGAAACAAACACGACAAAGGGAGTGGAAGAAACAAAAATATTTAATAAAAGTTAAAATTGTCTTAGTCCAAAAACAACTGAAGTAAAGGAACAGAGTGGGCTAGTCGGCTCCGGAGGAAGGAGAGGCTGAGGCAGGCAGGCAGGCAGGCAGGCAGGCAGGCCGACAGGCAGGAAGGCAGGCAGGTTGGGAGGTATGTCCGAAACGCTCTGGTAAGAACAACGATCTGGCGCCGGTGGAGAGCCATGCCCCGGAATTAGTAGTGCAGGTTGATTAGAGAATAGGATGCAGCTGCGTAGGCAGGAATCACTGGAAACAACCCGCAGCTGCACAGGAGAGGCAGATCCTGAGCACGCCCCCTGATCCACTCCAGACACACCCACATAAAGGGGACAAACACACATACAGATACAACAGACACAGAGGGGACAAAACAAGGAGGAAGGGAAACAGAAAAGGGAGAGACAAGCTGCCCACATAACAATAATGTCGTTGTCAAAACATTTGTTTAAGCCTAGGTTTAGGTGTTATTGGGTTAAGTGAATTAACTTGTGTGCATTTGTTAGATGGGAAGAAAAATCAGGTAACAGCAAACCCTGAAGCATTTGAGATGAAACCATTTGAGGGTTAAAAGTTGTTTTTGTTCTAATAAAACATATGATGTAAGGGGTATGTTTATGGGAATATCAGATTGTGATGATTATATGATAACTTTGGGTAGGCATGACCTTAAGGGTAGTAATGAGAAATAGGTTACTTTTTATGTACCAGTTAGTAAGAAGAGCAGGACTTTGATGGTTAAAAGATTAGCTTTTGCCTGGTAATGTAACTATGGGAAATTTTAGAGATATTTTGAGGGTTTGTGGTGATAAAGCATATATATTCTTACCCTATGGATGGATAGGAGGTTGTTACATGTCAACGTTGAAGCTTCCATATGAGGTTTCTACCATTAAAAGAGGGGTAGCACCGGACACAGATAAATCTAGGGTTGGAAATAGGATGAAAAGACATGGAGGCATGTCATAGTCTTCAAGTCTATCATTGAAGGATGAGTCTAAGGGAGAAGGGGGGACTTTTTCCATGGTATGGTGTAACATTTGGGAAGATCCTATTGATAATGTTAGTTATACTTTGAGTCCAGATAGTTCAGATATTATCACTAGGGTTATATATGCATTGAAGAATATAAGGGATGCATTTGGTATATCTGAAGGAGCTGGAAGTCAGTGAAGACTTGATTGCAAGATCAGGTAGGCCAGTAGGGGCAGTGATGGTTCAGATTTAATGGCAGCTTTGATAGCACTGTGTGTGATGTTTGTAATTTGTTACTGACCTTTGAGAAAGCTATGATATTGAGATAGGTTGGAGAGGGATGCCTGGAGACAACACTCAGATGCCGTTGTTGACTGTTCCTGATCTGGATGAAGATGGACAAGGGGAACTGAATGGATAAATATCATTTTTGATGTGTTGATCATTTTTCAAATTTTTTTTTTCAATATTAGGGTGATTTTTGTATGATTTTATGAATCAAAGGGGGGAAGTGGGTTAATGTGATTCATACATCATTTAGATATCATTTCTACAGTGGGGAAAAAAATTATTTAGTCAGCCACCAATTGTGCAAGTTCTCCCACTTAAAAAGATGAGAGAGGCCTGTAATTTTCATCATAGGTACACGTCAACTATGACAGACAAATTGAGAGAAAAAAAATCCAGAAAATCACATTGTAGGATTTTTATGAATTTATTTGCAAATTATGGATGAAAATAAGTATTTGGTCACCTACAAACAAGCAAGATTTCTGGCTCTCACAGACCTGTAACTTCTTCTTTAAGAGGCTCCTCTGTCCTCCACTCGTTACCTGTATTAATGGCACCTGTTTGAACTTGTTATCAGTATAAAAGACACCTGTCCACAACCTCAAACAGTCACACTCCAAACTCCACTATGGCCAAGACCAAAGAGCTGTCAAAGGACACCAGAAACAAAATTGTACACCTGCACCAGGCTGGGAAGACTGAATCTGCAATAGGTAAGCAGCTTGGTTTGAAGAAATCAACTGTGGGAGCAATTATTAGGAAATGGAAGACATACAAGACCACTGATAATCTCCCTCGACCTGGGGCTCCACGCAAGATCTCACCCCGTGGGGTCAAAATGATCACAAGAACGGTGAGCAAAAATCCCAGAACCACACGGGGGGACCTAGTGAATGACCTGCAGGGAGCTGGGACCAAAGTAACAAAGCCTACCATCAGTAACACACTTCGCCGTCAGGGACTCAAATCCTGCAGTGCGAGACATGTCCCCCTGCTTAAGCCAGTACATGTCCAGGCCCATCTGAAGTTTGCTAGAGTGCATTTGGATGATCCAGAAGAGGATTGGGAGAATGTCATATGGTCAGATGAAACCAAAATATAACTTTTTGGTAAAAACTCAACTCGTCGTGTTTGGAGGACAAAGAATGCTGAGTTGCATCCAAAGAACACCATACCTACTGTGAAGCATGGGGGGTGGAAACATCATGCTTTGGGGCTGTTTTTCTGCAAAGGGACCAGGACGACTGATCCGTGTAAAGGAAAGAATTAATGGGGCCATGTATCGTGAGATTTTGAGTGAAAACCTCCTTCCATCAGCAAGGGCATTGAAGATGAAACGTGGCTGGGTCTTTCAGCATGACAATGATCCCAAACACACCGCCCGGGCAACGAAGGAGTGGCTTCGTAAGAAGCATTTCAAGGTCCTGGAGTGGCCTAGCCAGTCTCCAGATCTCAACCCCATAGAAAATCTTTGGAGGGAGTTGAAAGTCCGTGTTGCCCAGCGACAGCCCCAAAACATCACTGCTCTAGAGGAGATCTGCATGGAGGAATGGGCCAAAATACCAGCAACAGTGTGTGAAAACCTTGTGAAGACTTACAGAAAACGTTTGACCTGTGTCATTGCCAACAAAGGGTATATAACAAAGTATTGAGAAACTTTTGTTATTGACCAAATACTTATTTTCCACCATAATATGCAAATAAATTCATTAAAAATCCTACAATGTGATTTTCTGGAATTTATTTTCTCAATTTGTCTGTCATAGTTGACGTGTACCTATGATGAAAATTACAGGCCTCTCTCATCTTTTTAAGTGGGAGAACTTGCACAATTGGTGGCTGACTAAATACTTTTTTTCCCCACTGTATATTCTTAGTTGATATTGATGTTCAATTTGAAAGTGTTGTTTTGCAAAAGATACTGTTTGGTCTTTCCTTTTCTTCCAGAAGCATTTGGGGGAACATGTGGAGATTGAAAATACTCAAACAAGGACAATATGAAGGGACAATATGAAAGGACAATATGACTGGAGGAGATGAAACAAGGAGGGTGTGGCCGATTCCATCATCAGCAATCCATTGGAAGTCGAGACTACGGGGAGATGAAGTGTAGTGGACTACATTCCAGTGTCTGCAATGAAATATAGACATATTTGATGTGTAATACATAATTGTGTCATATTCTTAGGTATTAGTTTTTGTAGAATGATGTTTGATGTTATTGAATACATGTGAGGATCTTAGATGTTTTTGTTTATTTCGTGAATGCTTAGGGACAGTCTAGGCAGGGAGAGGTCCACTGTAGGGTCCAATGGGTTGACCAGCCTTAGAGTGGATATTTTTAGGATAGGATTTTGTTTGCAGGGGCTTACATGTGTATTTAATTGCATCATAGTTTCAAATGCATTTACATTGTTTATGAGTTTATCTGGAGTACCGAGGTGGTTGCCTGGGGCAGAGGGACCGTGAGAGAATTTTACTGTCTTGATTGATGGATGGATTTGGAACGAAGGTTGCCGGACAGTTTTTCACTCTTACACTCCATAAAGATTTGTTCATATTTCATAGTAATGTATTCACACTTCATAAACAGTTATTCATATTTCATAGAAAGGTATTTACACTCTAGAGAAGAATGTTTTTGGTTTAATGTTAAAGATACTCAATAAGATAAATTGTTACTTGTCATAATCCTATTTTGTTTGTTTTCGAGACTGTTTAGTCTCGAAGGGGGAAATGTCGTGTATTGGGATTATGCCTTTGTTAAATGTTTTTAAGTGGAACTGAAAGAATGTTGATTTTAGTATCAAGAGGGAATGTTTTAGTGTAACGCCACATACAACAGACAGGAAGTGTGTTGTAGACAGGGGAGACTGGTGATTGGCCAGAAGAGGGAGCATCTTTTTGCATTGTTTATAAGTGGGGGCTAAACGAAGAAGAAAGGCAGAGCGGCCATTTCAATCTGAGGCGTCGCTCTCCGGATGTCATGACATCTGTCACTTATGCTGAAGCTTGTGATCTGAATAAACCTTATGATCAAAGTTCAGTATGAGCGGACTCCTTTGTTTATCAGCAATAATTGCCACCATTCACCCGATACGACAGGGGTAAGGCAATAAATAGGCCATAGTGCAAAATAATTACATTTAGTATTAACACTGGAAAGATAGATGTGCAAGAGATTATGTGCAAATAGAGATACTGGGGTACAAATGAGAAAAATAAATAACAATATGGGGATGAGGTAGTTGGGTGGGCTAATTTCAGATGGGCTGTGTACAGGTGCAGTGATCGGTAAGCTGCTCTGACAACTGATGCTTAAAGTTAGTGAGGGAGATAAGAGTCTCCAGCTTCAGAGATTTTTGCAGTTCGTTCTAGTCATTGGCAGCAGAGAACTGGAAGGAATGGCGGCCAAAGGAGGTGTTGGCTTTGGGGATGACCAGTGAGATATACCTGCTGGAGCGCATACTTAGGAGAATGAGGTTAAGGTTAGGAAAAGCGTTAGGGTTGGCGAAAACGCTCTCCCTACCCAGCTACGAAAATCACTTCTGGTCGTAGTTGTATCTAAGTGGTGTGTTTTCAGGAAGTCCTTGTAACAGCAAAATAAGCAATAAGCAGACCCGTAAGTACAGTGTAATACGCAACAGTAAGATTGCGTAACATCAGAGATACTTTTGATGAGATGGGAAACTCCACTGGAATTGTATTAACGCTCATTGTGTACGTTACCCACGCGTCGTCAATGGTCGTCACTAGTTACCACAGCCACAAAGTCATAAACTCTGACTATTTCTACAATTTATCTTCTTAAAATCTGATTTTAAACCTAACCTTAGCCGTTATTTTTTTTCATGAATTTTTACAATATAGCCAATTTTGACTTTGTGTTTGTATCGAGAAGGGTGTAATTGTGGCCCGCAATTCGGGGCATTCCTTCATGTGGGTATTCCTCCATCTGCAGGAATCCCTCTTTATACTTCTGTTAGTAATTTTTTAAACTATGACTCCGGTACACAGCAGGCGGTATAGTATACATTCCGATAATACTTTAATTTCCCATTTGACCCACATTTTAATCGCATAGACAATCAGGGGAAATCCAGAATATCAAGTGTTTCGTGTACACATACTCCCGTGTACCTCAGTTGGTAGAGCATGGCGCTTGCAACGCCAGGGGTTGTGGGTTCGTTTCCCATGGGGGGCCAGTATGAAAAAAATAAGAAAACAACAAAAACATATATGCACTCACTAACTGTAAGTCGTTCTGGATAAGAGCGTCTGCTAAAAATGACATGAAATAAAAAAAAAGTGTTCATGACGTGCTCGAGCGGGGGGCGTTCATGCAGGAACAAATGGGACGCTCGAGGGGGGGGTGAGGCCTGCCTGCAGATGCAGAAACGCCCCGAATTGTTGGTAGCAATCACACAGTATTGGAGATATCTAGTGGAAACCACAAAGGACCTGGGTGATTCTGGGACAAGGAAGGAGGAGATCACTCCTCAGGGCAGTCAAATGGCAGATAGCTCCGTGAGTCAACCCCGTTCAAAGGCCACGGCGAAGTCGGCTCAAAACAGTAATGTAATTAGGCAAGTGGAGTAATAATAGGATTCCGTGTTTTCATATGCGAAAGTGATTGCTTTTGATAAAAACGCTTTATTTGCCTTGCCAAATAAAAACTATATAGTTTGAAAATTCAAACATACATTTTATGGAAAAGAGATGTATGTTTCTGGAGGATGCACAATGCTGCTTGCCTGGCTAACCAAACCCCCTGCTAGGCCACGCCCACAGATGTTAGTTTGTTCTCAGCAGTGAGTCTGGATCTGAGTCCCTCCCTGACGATGTCTAGAACACTAACACATTCTAACAGTTCTGATTGGTCCCAGAAACCGAGGGGTTGGGCCAGAGCCAGAGCCCACATAGGTAAAGCAAGTTTAGAAAATGTGTCATTGGATTTGATACTCTGATTGGTTAGAAATGATCCAATCGCTGATTACTTTGTTTTGTACAACACCCCTCATTTTGACATCACCACAAACGACTTCAATGATGGCAGTCTTTTTTTAAAATTATGTTATTTATTTAGATTATTTTACGTAATTTAGCAGACGCTCTTATCCAGAGCGACTTACAGTTAGTGCATACATTATTATTATTTTTTTCATACCCCATGTGGTTGCATACATTATTATTTTTTTACTGTCCCCCCGTGGGAATTGAACCCACAACCCTGGCGTTGCAAACACCATGCTGAGCTACACAGGACTAGATCAGCTTTAATACTGCAGATAGATTGTAACTTCCATCATTGTAATTGTCTGCATCACTTCCAATCCCCCATATGTTTTTTTTCTTGCAAATATACAGTGAGGGAAAAAAGTATTTGATCCCCTGCTGATTTTGTACGTTTGCCCACTGACAAAGAAATGATCAGTCTATCATTTTAATGGTAGGTTTATTTGAAAAGTGGGAGACAGAATAACAACAAAAAATCCAGAAAAACGCATGTCAAAAAATTTATAACTTCATTTGCATTTTAATGAGTGAAATAAATATTTGACCCCTCTGCAAAACATGTACTTGGTGGCAAAACCCTTGTTGGCAATCACAGAGGTCAGACGTTTCTTGTAGTTGGCCACCAGGTTTGCACACATCTCAGGAGGGATTTTGTCCCACTCCTCTTTGCAGATCTTCTCCAAGTCATTAAGGTTTCGAGGCTGACGTTTGGCAACTCGAACCTTCAGCTCCCCTCCACATATTTTCTATGGGATTAAGGTCTGGAGACTGGCTAGGCCACTCCAGGACCTTAATGTGCTTCTTCTTGAGCCACTCCTTTGTTGCCTTGGCCGTGTGTTTTGGGTCATTGTCATGCTGGAATACCCATCAAAGACCCATTTTCAATGCCCTGGCTGAGGGAAGGAGGTTCTCACCCAAGATTTGACGGTACATGGCCCCGTCCATCGTCCCTTTGATGCGGTGAAGTTGTCCTGTCCCCTTAGCAGAAAAACACCCCCAAAGCATAATGTTAGTGTGGTTGTTTACAAGATTTCTACTGATGTTGTGTGACATTGACCTGTGGTTGTTTTACAAGATTTCTACTGAAGTTGTGTGACATTGACCTGTGGTTGTTTTACAAGATTTCTACTGAAGTTGTGTGACATTGACCTGTGGTTGTTTACAAGATTTCTACTGAAGGAAGTTGTGTGACATTGACCTGTGGTTGTTTACAACAACAAACTGCTTCCAATGAACTGTGCCACTGACTCTTATCTAGAAGATTTACTGCTTCCATTGAACTGATTCTGTACATAACCACTACAATGACCAGGCACGTACACAGGAGTCTACAAGACCACAGATAATGTTCTATAAGTCCACAAGATCTGAGTTTACAAGTAATACCCCCCCTACAGTGAAATTGCCCCTACAAATAAGATGTATCTATTTTAAACTGGACGTACACTGAGTATACCAAACATTAGGAACACCTTCCTAATTTTAAGTTGCACCCCCCTTTTGCCGTCAGAACAGCCTCAATTCGTCGGGACATGGACTCTACAAGGTGTCGAAAGCGTTCCACAGGGATGCTGGCCCATGTTGACTCCAATGCTTCCCACAGTTGTGTCAAGTTGGCCGGATGTCCTTTGAGTGGTGGACCATTCTTTATACACACGGGAAACTGTTGAGCGTGAAAAACCCAGCAGCTGCATTGCAGTTCTTGACACAAACCGGTGCGCCTGGCACCTACTACCATATCCCATTCAAAGGCACTTAAATATTTTGTCTTGCCCATTCACACACTGAATGGAACACATACAGAATCCATGTCTCAATTGTCTCAAGGCTTAAGAATCCTTATTTAACCTGTCTCCTCCCCTTCATCTACACTGATTGAAGTGGATTTAACAAGTGACATCAATAAGGTATCATAGCTTTCACCTGAACGGTTTTACTCGTTCCATGGAACTTACCTGACTCACCTGAGAGTGGAGGAGGTGCGTGATTGCACTTTGATGAAAATAACTGAATTATGTCTCCTCCCCCAAGGCTTAAAACGAAAGCACACACACACAGGCAGACAGTATTGCAAGTATTGCTTCTCTCTCACACACAAAGTTTTGTCGTTGAATAGTTAGTCGCTGTGCTGAGAATCTTCCAGAACCTGTAAGTAAAAGCTTGCCTATTATTGATAATGATAAAAATGAAAAGGTTTGTCTAAATCTTAAAGTTATGGATATTAGAAATCTGTGGGATATTTTTCTTCACATCTTTCAGAAAAACCTGACAGCCTGTTGATTTAAGATATATTTTTATATTAGATACGTTAACATAGTGCCAGTGATGAAGTCACCGAGTCTAATTTGAACGTGTTTTAATTTAACATGATAATGTCTTTTGCAGCTTCCTGACCGACGCTCCTAAGCACAGATCCAGGATCAGCAGCTGACCCTCATCAAATCCAAACCAGGACCTTAATAAACCACAAGGGGAAAACTGACCTCAGACCAGCGTTTAAACCCCACGTCTTCCTGCCCAGATACTGACTCTCCGTCCAGAGTTCCTCTGTGCTCCAGCCGTCCATCCGTCCATCCGCACCCCAGCCAGCTAGCCATGGGTCTGACGAGCGAGGACATGGAGTGCTGCATCTGCCTCCAGCCCTACTCTCGCATGGAGAAGATCCTCGGATGCTCCACTGTAAGCACACATTCTGTGGGCCGTGCTTGCAGACCATGTCCAGTCTCCAGAGCGGCCTGCTTACAGTACGCTGCCCCCTGTGCCGCTGGATCACCTGCACCGGGCCCATCCTCACCCTGTCGGGGTCGCTGTGGGTTAACACTGAGATCTGGGACCAGATACTAGACAGACAACAGGAAGAGGAGGAGGAAGAGGAGGAGGAGGAGGAGGAGGAAGAGGAGAAAGAGTGGATGGGAGCTAACAGACAGACACAGACCACTACACAGTATGAATGGTGAGTACCCCAAGCGAAGGTGGATGGACGGACAGACTGATTTACAAACCTTCCTCTGATCTCTGATTTTTTCCACTTATTTTCTTCTCTCTCTTTTGCTGCGCTCCCTGCTTTCTCTCTCTCTCTCTCTCTCTCGTATCTCTCTTTCTCTCTCTTTTGCTGCGCTCCCTGCTTTCTCTCGCTCTCTCTCTCTCGTATCTCTCTTTCTCTCTCTTTTGCTATCACTCTCTCTTTCTCTCTCTTTTGCTGCGCTCCCTGCTTTCTCTCGCTCTCTCTCTCTCGTATCTCTCTTTCTCTCTCTTTTGCTATCACTCTCTCTTTCTCTCTCTTTTGCTGCGCTCCCTGCTTTCTCTCGCTCTCTCTCTCTCGTATCTCTCTTTCTCTCTATCTCGGCTTCTCTCCCTTTCTGTATGGCTATATCTATTTGTCTTGATCTCTCTCTGCGTCAGTTGTATTGTTGTACTGCGATATTACTTTAGGTGACGGTTTCCTCACGATGATCGTATTTATGATCGTATCATGCAGCTAGTACAGCTTCTTTCTTAGGTTCAGACGTCTGTTAAATGACTAAATTGTCATTCTCTCTCTCTCTCTCTCTCTCTCTCTCTCTCTCTCTCTCTCTCTCTCTCTCTCTCTCTCTCTCTCTCTCTCTCTCTCTCTCTCTCTCTCTCTCTCTCTCTCTTCTCTCTCTCTCTCTCTCTCTCTCTCTCTCTCTCTCTCTCTCCCCCCCCCCTCTGCCTGCTCTGTTTCTTTCTCCCTCCTCTCCTGTCCTCTAGTTCTCCATCAGGGCACTCTGGCCTGAGGCTAAAACTACAGAAATTCCTGAGGAGGATGAAGCACAAAGTACTGTAAACCAAGAAGACGAAGAGCAGAGGGAAAAGAAGACTGGTTTCTATCATTTCAGAGTAGGAGAGACTCACTGAGTAATGAAGCTAATGCACAAAACAGGACCGACCGGGGATGTTCCATAACGAAGCAAGGTTGAACCAATCACAAGGATTCATATGCTTTAGGTTTGCTTGAGTTTGGATATGTGTTGTCAGTTAACTAAGGGTTAAATAATAATACTAATAATAAAGGGTTGAGGATTGAGGATGAAAAGATATTAAATGGATTGAGGATGAGGATGAAAGAATATATTAAATGGATTGAGGATGAGGATGAAAATATATTAAATGGATTGAGGATGAGGATGAAAGAAGGATAAAGGAAGTTATGAATTGATGGATGGATAGATAGCTGGATATATAGCTGGATAGATAGCTGGATATATAGCTGGATAGATAGCTGGATAGATAGCTGGATAGATAGCTGGATAGATAGCTGGATAGAGGGGTGAAGGTTAGAGACTGTGACCTGCACAATGTGTGCCGTTTACAATACAATATACTGTGAACAATGTTTATAATTTATTTTTAATCATTTGACAAAAGGTTTATAACTGCAAGAAGGGAAGTGTATTTTTTAAATGTTTTTATTACAACATTTTAGGGGGTAGATCAGCTTTAATATTGCAGCTAGATTGTGGCTTCTATCAATGTAATTGTCTGCATCATTTCCAATCCCCCATGTCAGAGAAATGGTATTTGTTTATCCTCATTTTACTTGTTTTATGTAGCTTTTCTGCTTGAAGTGCATGTTTTTATACTGGAGTTCTATTTATTGGTAAATAAATACATCTACTTTAAAAGAACTCTGTCTTCGAGTTGTGAAATTGCTTATTTTTATCACTACATTAGGAAAGTAACTGTCCAATATCCAACTGTTTATGGAAGCCAAATATAGTTTACATTTACATTTACGTAATTTAGCAGACGCTCTTATCCAGAGCGACTTACAAATTATACTATCCCAGGTATTCCTTAAAGAGGTAGGGTTTCAAGTGTCTCAGGAAGGTGGTCAGTGACTCCGCTGTCCTGGCGTCGTTGTAGTTGGTGGTGTTACTACATTAGGAAAGTAACTGTCCAATATCCAACTGTTTATGGAAGCCAAATATAGTTGGTGGTGTTACACTGCACAGTCTACACTACTATTTCCGAAAACAGAAAGCAACCCCAAAACGTTCCGCTGTCCTTGGTTTTGGTGTGTGCAGTCCAGGACTGAAACCGCTCTCTGTCACAATCATGTTTCAGAGAACCTTGTATGCATTCTTGCATATGAGATTCCCTAAAAACACGTCACTTCGATGCAGCTATAACCGGAATTGACTTTTTCTAGCAGGTTAGAAGAATTTACGCAGCAGGTTAGGATAATTAACGTAGCAGTTTATTTTTTACTTCTTTTTATTTAACCTTTATTTAACCAGGTAAGCCAGTTGAGAACAAGTTCTCATTTACAACTGCGACCTGGCCAAGATAAAGCAAAGCAGTGCGATAAAAACAACAACACAGAGTTACATATGGGGTAAAAAAACATAAAGTCAAAAATACAACAGAAAATATATATACAGTGTGTGCAAATGTAGTAAGTTATGGGGGTAAGGCAATAAATAGGCAATAGTGCAAAATAATTACATTTAGTATTAACACTGGAATGCTAGATGTGCAAAAGATGATGTGCAAATAGAGATACTGGGGTGCAAATGAGCAAAATAAATAACAATATGGGGATGAGGTAGTTGGGTGGGCTAATTACAGATGGGCTGTGTACAGGTGCAGTGATCGGTAAGCTGCTCTGACAACTGACGCTTAAAGTTAGTGAGGGAGATAAGAGTCTCCAGCTTCAGAGATTTTTGCAGTTCGTTCCAGTCATTGGCAGCAGAGAACTGGAAGGAATGGAGGCCAAAGGAGGTGTTGGCTTTGGGGATGACCAGTGAGATATACCTGCTGGAGCGCATACTTAGGAGAATGAGGTTAAGGTTAGGAAAACCGTTAGGGTTAAGGTTAGGAAAAGCGTTAGGGTTGGCGAAAACGCTCTCCTACCCAGCTACGAAAATCACTTCTGGTCGTAGTTGTATCTAAGTGGTGTGTTTTCAGGAAGTCCTTGTAACAGCAAAATAAGCAATAAGCAGACCCGTAAGTACAGTGTAATACGCGACAGTAAGATTGCGTAACATCAGAGATACTTTTGATGAGATGGGAAACTCCACTGGAATTTTTTTAACGCTCATTGTGTACGTTACCCACGGGTCGTCCAATGGGTCGTCACTAGTTACCACAGCCACAAAGTCATAAACTCTGACTATTTCTACAATTTATCTTCTTAAAATCTGATTTTAAACCTAACCTTAGCCGTAACCTTAACCACACTGCTAACCTTATGCCTAATCCTAACCTTAAATTAAGACAAAAAAAGAACTTTTTTTTTTTTTCATGAATTTTTACAATATAGCCAATTTTGACTTTGTGTTTGAATCGAGAAGGGTGTAATTGCGGCCCGCAATTCGGGGCATTCCTTCATGTGGGTATTCCTCCATCTGCAGGAATCCCTCTTTATACTTCTGTTAGTAATTTTTTAAACTATGACTCCGGTACACAGCAGGCGGGTACTCCAATATAGTATACATTCCGATTATACTTTAATTTCCCATTTGACCCACATTTTAATCGCATAGACAATCAGGGGAAATCCAGAATATCAAGTGTTTCGTGTACACATACTCCCGTGTACCTCAGTTGGTAGAGCATGGCGCTTGCAACGCCAGGGGTTGTGGGTTCGTTTCCCATGGGGGGCCAGTATGAAAAAAATAAGAAAACAACAAAAACATATATGCACTCACTAACTGTAAGTCGTTCTGGATAAGAGCGTCTGCTAAAAATGACATGAAATTAAAAAAAAAGTGTTCATGACGTGCTCGAGCGGGGGGCGTTCATGCAGGAACAAATGGGACGCTCGAGGGGGGGTGAGGCCTGCCTGCAGATGCAGAAACGCCCCGAATTGTTGTTTGAAAAACAGGTTTTAATGACTCCAACCTAAGTGTATGTAAACTTCTGACTTCAACTGTAGGTGTTGGTTAAATGGTGATTTTAATGAATGGAGTGAATTTGGAGCAAGGACCGTTTTTTTGTGGAGCGGTTTGAAAGGACGTGGAGTGCCAACCGCTCAACTCCGCTCACATACACTGCTACGTTAGTAGTTGTGTCGACCACCATGTTGGTAGTTGAGTGGACCACCATGTTGGTAGTTGTGCCGACCCCCATGTTGGTAGTTGTGCCGACCCCCATGTTGGTAGTTGTGCCGACCCCCATGTTGGTAGTTGTGCCGACCACCATGTTGGTAGTTGTGTCGACCACCATGTTGGTAGTTGAGTGGACCACCATGTTGGTAGTTGAGTGGACCACCATGCTGGTAGTTGAGTGGACCACCATGCTGGTAGTTGAGTGGACCACCATGTTGGTAGTTGAGTGGACCACCATGTTGGTAGTTGAGTGGACCACCATGTTGGTAGTTGAGGGGACCACCATGTTGGTAGTTGAGGGGACCACCATGTTGGTAGTTGAGGGGACCACCATGCTGGTAGTTGAGTGGACCACCATGTTGGTAGTTGAGTGGACCACCATGTTGGTAGTTGAGTGGACCACCATGTTGGTAGTTGAGGGGACCACCATGTTGGTAGTTGAGGGGACCACCATGTTGGTAGTTGAGGGGACCACCATGTTGGTAGTTGAGTGGACCACCATGTTGGGGTTACTTGTGTCTAAAGCAATCTTGAATAAAGCTAGTGTCGTAGTAAATATATAATGTTATAGCTTGGTCTGACTAAAATCTTGTGCATGACCCATTTTGTGTTGGGCCTTTGTATTCAATACAATGGACAAAAGAGTCCTATCTTGTCAGCCTTGTCAGCAGGTGGCCAAGGACAACACCCACGCCATAGGTCTCTCAGTTCTTCCAACTCACGAGTTCTTGCTCTGAGGACACACACACACACACACACACACACACACACACACACACACATCATCACTGATAAACACACACACACACACACACACACACACATCATCACTGATAACACACACACACACACACACACACACACACACATCATCACTGTTAAACACACACACACACACACACACACACACACACACATCATCACTGTTAAACACACACACACACACACACACATCATCACTGATAACACACACACACACACACACACACACACACACATCATCACTGTTAAACACACACACACACACACACACACACACACACACACACACATCATCACTGTTAAACACACACACACACACACACACACAAAAATCCCCTTCTCTTAGGCTGAACATCTGAAGACAGAGAACCCGACTCAGAGCCAATGCAACAGTGACACTAACCTGGAAGGGACCTCGCCCAACTCATCAGGACCAATCAGAAGATCAGAACTACTAGATTCAACCTACTTCATTTTATTGTATAAAATGTCAGCACACAATGTTTCGGGGCTCTCTTCTGATAAACTCCCTACGAGTTTGACGAACGAGTCCGTGCACGCTATTCCAGATATCTTTACCTCTGAATAAACTGCCTTATATTATACAATTATCCACCTTGTCCAAAAGTCTCTACTTGGTCTCCGTTCTCCAGTAAACTTGTGATCATCAACACTAGACGTGTGATGTGATGATGTCTAACTCTTTGAGAATTCATGTTTTTTCACACAATGGAAAAACCCTGGTCCGTGACCCACACACCCATCGTTGGTGGGGATTGTTGGTGATTTGCATATACAGTAATTTGATGATTTCCTGAGTTTGTCATCTACAGTATCTCCACCCCACACGCCTTCCTTCTACACATGGTCTCAATCATACAGTCCATGGTCTCATTGTCCCTGTTCAACCCTTTTCTACAGACCATAATAACACTGTTACCAGGTCAACAGACCCAGCCTGTTCTCCACAATGAATGCTTACTTACAAGCCCTTAACCAACAATGCAGTTGTGCTTTTAAATGGTTTAAAGCTCAATGAGAACACATTTAGATGACAACTAAACCAAATATCTGACATTATTTTTCTATCGGAATTTGGCTGTGCTTAGATGGTTGAAAGCAGTGATAACACACTGGGATTTCAACAAACTTCTGGTTGACTTTTTTGAGTGGGTGAATAAAGGTTGAAATCTCATTGATCGACGTGAAATATTACCCACATTTCCACGTTGAAATGACGTGGTGTGCCCAGTGAGTTTTTTCCAAGTAGATTCCACGTCACATACATTGACAAATTACATTGAAACAACAAATGAAACAATGAATGTGCAGTTCTTTACTTTCAGATCATCTGAACATGTTAATGGATGCTAGCCTTTATATTGTAGGCCCTGATTCATACTAGCCAAGTCCCACATATGTTGGTGCTCTTCACACCTCCATTAATCTGTTGTTGCTCTTCACACCTCCATTAATCTGTTGTTGCTCTTCACACCTCCATTAATCTGTTGTTGCTCTTCACACCTCCATTAATATGTTGTTGCTCTTCACACCTCCATTAATCTGTTGTTGCTCTTCACACCTCCATTAATCTGTTGGTGCTCTTGACACCTCCATTAATCTGTTGTTGCTCTTCACACCTCCATTAATCTGTTGTTGCTCTTCACACCTCCATTAATCTGTTGTTGCTCTTCACACCTCCATTAATCTGTTGTTGCTCTTCACACCTCCATTAATCTGTTGGTGCTCTTGACACCTCCATTAATCTGTTGTTGCTCTTCACACCTCCATTAATCTGTTGTTGCTCTTCACACCTCCATTAATCTGTTGTTGCTCTTCACACCTCCATTAATCTGTTGTTGCTCTTCACACCTCCATTAATCTGTTGGTGCTCTTGACACCTCCATTAATCTGTTGGTGCTCTTGACACCTCCATTAATCTGTTGTTGCTCTTGACACCTCCATTAATCTGTTGGTGCTCTTGACACCTCCATTAATCTGTTGGTGCTCTTGACACCTCCATTAATCTGTTGGTGCTCTTGACACCTCCATTAATCTGTTGGTGCCCTTGACACCTCCATTAATCTGTTGGTGCTCTTGACACCTCCATTAATCTGTTGGTGCTCTTGACACCTCCATTAATCTGTTGTTGCTCTTGACACCTCCATTAATCTGTTGGTGCTCTTGACACCTCCATTGCTGTCAAGTCAAACATGACAATGAGTTACACAGGCAGACTGGCACTCCTGTTAGATTCATTCATACAGCACCCTGTAAACCACTGACTGAGGTCTACTAGTGTTAACTACAAGACCATTCCTTCAGTACATGACCTACTAATCTAATACAGTACACTGTTCCCTGTTGTTGAATACATCTGCTGCCTGTATCAGTTCTATAACTGTACAAACACACCAAACCTAATCAAGCGGTTTAAATGTTTGATTGTGTAGGAAATAAAAGGACTGTGATCATAATTATTGGTGCGTAATATCAACAACGATCTAGGGGCGCCAGGTAGCTTAGTGGTTAAGAGCGTTGTGCCAGTAACCGAAAGGTCGCTGGTTCTAATCCCCGAGCCGACTAGGTGAAAAATCTGTCGATGTGCCCTTGAGCAAGGCACTTAACCCTAATTGCTCCTGTAAGTCGCTCTGGATAAGAGCGTCTGCTAAATAACTAAAATGTAAATGTAGTACGAGAGAGAGAAAGAGAAACGGTGAGAGAGAGAGGATGAGAGGAAGACAGACAGAGAGAGGTGTGGTGGTGAACCAACCTGGGATGACATTGTAGTTAGACTGTCTCTCGTCAACACTCTTGTATGACTCAATGAAAATAGACGCTCCAGCGTTGGTTGGAAGGCTCTCCAGCCTTGTCAGACCCAGGGGGGGTTGAGATTGCTGATTCCCCCTGGCTCTCCCCTTCCTGAGCCCTCCTGCCTTCCTCCTCTTCCCCCATTCTAGCCCTCCTTGCTGGGGCTGGTTGAGCTCCGGGACCCCTGGCCCTCTCCTCCTCCGACCCTGGCCAGCCAGCCCTCTCTGGTCCTGGGCCCCAGCTCCAGCCACCTCCAGATACAGGTAGACCAGGAGGGACAGAGAGAAGAGAACCCAGCGCTCCATAGGGGCACAGGAGATAGTCTGTAGAGTAGAGAGGTAGAGTATTACTTTATTAATTGTTTTATCACAGCATGCATCATCAATGACTTACAATGACAGGACACCCAAAAAAGACCAACATAAAGACACACAAAGGCACATGCAACATAGTATCACAAAAATAATAATCTGATTCCAGTGCTGTTTTCTATCCTACTCTGGGGAAAACAGGCAACAACATTTTCCAATAGAAAGACCTCATAAAACAGTTCATGAATTACACTCATTAAAAAGCCTCATGGCTGTGGGTAAAACATTAGAATGAGGGGTTTAGATGCCGGTAAAACCCTTGATATAGAGAGCTGTCAGACACAAATGGCACCCTATTTCCTATACAATCCTATTCCCCAAAGGGCTCTGGTCAAAAGTACTGCACTATATAGGGAATAGGGTGCCATTCTCTGGCCTAAAGTACTGCACTATATAGGGAATAGGGTGCCATTTGGGATGAAGCCATAATGTTCCGTTTCCACATGCTATACCCCCATAATAACAAGCCTTGGGTCTAATGTTCAGTTTCCACATGCTATACCCCCATAATAACAAGCCTTGGGTCTAATGTTCAGTTTCCACATGCTATACCCCCATAATAACAAGCCTCGGGTCTCTAGTCCCAGACAGCAGTTTCCACATGCTATACCTCCATAATAACAAGCCTCGGGTCTCTAGGCCCAGTCAGCAGGTTCCACATGCTATACCTTCATAATAACAAGCCTCGGGTCTCTAGTCCCAGTCAGCAGTTTCCACATGCTATACCTCCATAATAACAAGCCTCGGGTCTCTAGTCCCAGTCAGACAGACAGTAGGCTAGGCACAATGCTCTCTCTGTCACCAGGGCATTCTTCTTTGTCTACACCCATTCAGAATCATTCACACCCTCTTAAGCCTTAGCCCCACCCATCTCTTTAAGGATTCCCATGTGAGGCCATGTGCTAAACAGAGTGAGTACGGTAGTGGACTAAACAACCAAAGATCTCAAGACTAAAGGCTGGTTTATACTAACGTCTATCGACGGTTGTCGCAGTGACATCATGAACATTCTATTGTCGTCCGACATCAAACTTGTCGTTGTCGTTATGAAAAAGTATAAACACAAAAACAACAGGCTGCATGACATCAGCAGCCGGGTGGTCCAAAATAGCATAACTAGTGTATTTTAACACCGATAAATCCACCCGTTTAAAAATGAATTTAGTATATGTAAAGCTAGCAAACCAGGCAACTAAAAGCAACTTTCTAAACAATGTTTTGGTTCGTTTTTAGCTTGTTAGCTAACGTTAAGTTAGCTGGCTAGCCAGTTCAAATAATGACCATATCATATAGCTGACAACATCTTAACTTTAGCTAATATTTATTCATTATTACGGGAAAATAAACTCACAACAAAACAATTATTTACAAGTTGATGGCGAGCTAATTACAGAAAATAGCTTAGTGTGACGAAATAAAAGCAGGGCATTCTACCGGATAATTTTATAACTTGAACACTGTCTCGTTGGCCTAACGTTATATCCTAATCTGACTTTGGTGCAGGTCATGTCGTTCTTCACATTATTGTCTCTGCTAAACACACACTATATCAAATGTTATTTGTCACATGCACAGAATACAGAAGGTGTAAACGTTACAGTGAAATGGTCACTTGCATAATGGGGTCTTTTGTTAAGACATGTAGCTAGCAAAACAATGAAACATAACCCAAACTCCTAACGTTACTACCATATTATGTGATGCAGCACAGGACATAGACTGAAATGTAGCAGCAATGAACGGGGTTCACAGGATGACAGAAAAGACACAAGACCAGTTGGATGACAAAGCAAGCACTCCATCATGTAGGAATTATCTTCCTTTATGTGCAATCAGTGAAATCATTCCCTTGATTATCTCTCAATACCACAACGATGACGCAGGTGAAGTTTAGTCTAGTGCTGTAGGTCTTTGAATGCAGAAGGTAATCATTCTTAAAGTCAATTACTTAATGTATTGAGTTTATATATACATATAAATATTTAATAATATATATACACGCTGACAGCGCAAGCAGCAGAACTTCCAGTTTCTAATTTTCAAGAATACATTTCAATTTTTCACTACGTTCAGATTACATTAATATGGCAACAATGGGATTTTACAGATATACTAATCACAATATTTCACATTGTTTGTCTGCATAATTTAAATCTAACATTAATTTGCATTAGACAAAGTCCACTTGATGAATTGTTATTGCTCTAGTATCCTGTGGTGCCACTGGTGCCAATGACCTCTATAGCGCCACCAACTGGTCTGGTGCAGCCATCTAAGGTTGCAGTGACTTTATATTCACACAGGACATATACATAAGGTTTACATACCAAGTGTCATGGCCCCATGTCCATCGGTTCAGTTCTTATAGCCCTGGTGTGATGTGGTGCCATCTAGTGGTGTGGCTGACTTTGATTCACTAATCATTCTCTAATTCATTAGATGCTATTTCATTGAGTCTATATTCCCAATATGGAGTCAATCTGACTTATGGTTCATGAGAAGATTATTGCAGATGATTTTGAGCATTAGCTTTGCATATGCAAAGAATTAGTTGTTGATAGTTTCTTTGTTTTTTGAGATATCAATACCAAATTCAGCGTGGTTCATATTAGGGACGTCCATGATAGAGATGACAAGTTACAAGTTGATAGGTCCCTGTGCAGTGGATTTACAGTGGTTTAAATTGACATGTATTTTTTGCATATTTTTGCATATTACCGATGTGCTGCTGGTATAGTGTGGCCATCTTTGAATTAATCAACGTTATTTTCTCAAACTCTTTAGGGACTATTGTGATGAGTCCAAAGACCACATTGTAAGTGAATCTGACTTTAAGTCCATGAGAAATATATTTTTTATGATAATTTCAAGCATTAGTGTTTAGTACTGAGCTAATTGCTTTTTGAGTTCGGTTCAGTTTGGGTATATTTTTTTAAACATTAAATGCACTATGCATTATGTGGGTTGAATGCTGTAACAACACAGAATAAAACAATGAATAAAAGTCTGATGATGGTAGTGACCAATGTTCCCTCAAAATAAATTAGGCACTGAGCAAATTTCAGGTCTGCTGAGCGCAAACTTTAACATTGTGAAAATGTTGTGCAACTTCCAGCACGCGTTTACTGTGAACACTGTACCCGCTTTAAGTTACAGTTTTAACAGTGGCCAAGTAGGCTACTGTGGCTATTTGATCATAATGTAGGCCTACCAGAGTGGCCTACCATTAAAAACAATGGAGAAAATGCATCCCATAACATTTTAACATGGAAATAGCTGTTCTATCATTCAGCCTACAGTAGCAGCCAATGTGTGGTGTTCAATGTAGGCCTACATTCTATGAGACTTTTGAGAAAAAACATGCAGGGCTTGACATTAATCTGTTTATCTACTTGTCCTTCAGACAAGGAGGTGACTGAATTTGTTTTGTTTTGTTTGATGCAAGAAAAAAACGTTACAAAATAAAATGCATTATTATTCCCATACCATTATTACAGAGAATCAGTCAAATTATGCTACCCTCTGCCTATTGGCTACTTAGCTTATTCAAGCCTGTCTCAAAATACAACACGGCCCCTTTAAGACAAAAAAAAGCTCTTTACCTGACTCGCTTTTCAAAGATGTTTTGTGCTCTTGTAGGAAGCAATCACTCCCCTATTGCTGACTACAGATGATCTATAACTGGGCTAATAACTCACTAACTAGCAAAGGATATGAACAAATGTGCTCACGTGGCTACATGCAACTCTTGCTTTGATTTCAAAACAAGCGCATCTACTCAGGACTGCTCATGCTGTTAACACAGTCCAGTTCAAAGTAAATAGCACAGATCAAATCAAATCAAATTGTATTTATCACATGCGCCGAATACAACAGGTGTAGACCTTACAGTGAAATGCTTAATTACAAGCCCTTAACCAACAATGCAGTTTTAAGAAAGAATACCTAAAAAAATAAGAAATAAAAATAGCAAATAATTAAAGAGCAGCAGTAAAATAACAGTAGCGAGGCTATATACAGGGGGGTACCGGTGCAGAGTCAATGTGCGGGGGTACAGGTTAGTTGAGGTAATTGAGGTAATATGTACACTACCGTTCAAAAGTTTGGTGTCACTTTGGAATTTCCTTGTTATCCATGAAAACATACACGAAATGAGTTTGAATAGGAAATATAGCAAAATGAATAGGAAATGTAGTCATTGACAAGGTTAGAAATAATGATTTTTAATTTAAATAATAATTGTGTCCTTCAAACTTTGCTTTTGTATAAGAATCATCCATTTGCACCAATAGCCTTGCAGACCTTTGTCATTCCAGTTGTCAATTTGTTGAGGTAATCTGAAGAGATTTCATCCCATGCTTCCTGAAGCACCTCCCACAAGTTGGATTGGCTTGATGGGCACTTCTTACGTACCATACGGTCAAGCTGCTCCCACAACAGCTCAATAGGGTTGAGATCCATAATAGACAGAATACCAGCTGACTGCTTCTTCCCTAAATAGTTATTGCATAGTTTGGAGCTGTGCTTTGGGTCATTGTCCTGTTGTAGGAGGAAATTGGCTCCAATCAAGAGCCGTCCACAGGGTATGGCATGGCGTTGCAAAACGGAGTGATAGCCTTCCTTCTTCAAGATCCCTTTTGCCCTGTACAAATCTCCCACTTTACCACCATCAAAGCACCCCCAGACCATCACATTGTCGCCACCATGATTGACAGATGGCATCAAGATGGCAATTTCTCGCATGGAATAGCCTTCATTTCTCAGAACAAGAATAGACTGATGAGTTTCAGAAGAAAGTTATTTGTTTCTGGCCATTTTGAGCCTGTAATCGAACCCACAATTGCTGATGCTCCAGATACTCAACAAGTCTCAAGAAGGCCAGTTTTATTGCTTCTTTAATCAGCACAACAGTTTTCAGCTGTGCTAACATAATTGCAAAAGGTTTTCTAATGATCAATTAGCCTTTTAAAATGATAAACTTGGATTAACAAACACAACGTGCCATTGGAACACAGGACTGATGGTTGCTGATAATGGGCCTCTGTACGCCTATGTAGATATTCCATAAAAAATCAGCCGTTTCCAGCTACAATAGCCATTTACAACATTAAATATGTCTACGCTGTATTTCTGATCAATTTCATGTTATTTTAATGGACCCCAAAAAATATTTTCTTTCGAAAACAAGGACATTTCTAAGTGACTCCAAACTTTTGAACGGTAGTGTACATGTAGGTAGAGTTATTAAAATGACTATGCATAGATAATAAACATAGAGTAGAGCAAATAGTCTGGGTAGCCATTTGATTAGATGTTCAGGAGTCTTATGGCTTGGGGGTAGAAGCTGTTTAGAAGCCTCCATATATGGCAATGGTCTATTTGCATATAGGCCTACTGCAGCTCTGATTGGTTATGCTGCACCGGTCTGTGTAGAGTAGGGGCTGAGACATGTAGCTAGCTAGCTAAATCCTACTCCGATGCGTTCTGCCTACAACAAAATCTCTTGCATAGTTAGTTTTGTTTCGGTATGTTGCTTTGAAGGTGGCTAATATCGCGTTGATTCGATCACAACTACCACAGTAAAGGAAAGCGTTGGTAGTGTTAACATGGAGAACTCTAGAACAGTGGTCACCAACCTTTACTGAGTCAAGATGACTTTCTGAGTCAAAATGCAAGTCGAGGGGGCCTCCCAAGTGGCGCAGTGGTCTAAGGCACTACATCACAGTGCTAGAGGCGTCACTACAGACCCGGGTTCGATCCCGGGCTGTATCACAACCGGCCGTGATCGGGAGTCCCATAGGGCTGCACACAACTGGCCCAGCGTCATCCGGGTTAGGGGAGGGTTTGGCCGGGGGGGGGGGGCTTTACTTGGCTCATCGCGCTCTAGTGACTCCTTGTGGAAGGCCGGGGCGCCTGCAGGCTGACCTCGGTCGTCAGTTGAACAGTGTTTCCTCCGACACATTGGTGCAGCTGGCTTCCGGGTTAAGCGGGCAGGTGTTAAGAAGCGTGGTTTGGCGGGTCATGTTTTGGAGGACGCATGACTCGACCTTCACCTCCCAAGCCCGTTGGGGAGTTGCGGATGAGACAAGATCGAAATTGGGGAGAAAAAGGGCGTAAAAAAAGAATATAAAAGAAATATAAAAGAAATGCTGAGATCTACCACTCAGATTTTTTAAACTTGATTTAGAGAACGTAAGCCTATGCAACATTAACCAATTCAAAACAGTACTGTCGCAATGTGTAAGGGTTGGTGTGAGGTGCGACCCAGGTGTGGTGCAGGATAGACAGTAGGCAGTAGGCAGTAGGCAGAGATGGTGAAACAAGGATCTTTACTGGTGGTCCAAAAGCCAGGATACAAAACAACGGACTATACATGAAAACAAATGAGGAGCACATAGGTCTCCAAACAACAGGCTGACAACAAACAATAAGAAATACTAACTGACTGGAAAAACACAGTGACACAGGGAGAACACTTCTCAAGTACCTGGAACTCAGTCACGTCCTCCAACACTGATACGTACTGCTTGACATCAAGGAACTAGCAGAGAAAACTGAGCAAGGGAACACAGGGAAGTGAGGGCATTAATACACAGGTGAATCAGATAGACACAGGTGACACCAATAGAAAGATAATTAGCCCCGACTGTGAGTGAGGAGGTGCCTATGGTTGTCGGAGGATGACACCTAGTGGGTCACTCCGGAACTGCGACCCACTCCTGTAACAGTCCCGTCGGGCCATTCAGAGGGGTCCGGTGAGTCAAACCAGTGACCTACCGCCTGTTTCTGATGGACTGGGAGGGTTATGGGCCAGAGGAGAGGTCCGGGGTGACCAGGAGGGACATTCATACAGCATTCCGTCACCTGTCACCTAGACAACAGCTGTTAATACAGATCTACATCCATCCTGTCACCTAGACAACAGCTGTTAATACAGATCTACATCCATCCTGTCACCTAGACAACAGCTGTTAATACAGGACCTACATCCATCCTGTCACCTAGACAACAGCTGTTAATACAGGACCTACATCCATCCTGTCACCTAGACAAAATGTGTTAGTTAATACAGGATCTACATCCATCCTGTCACCTAGACAACAGCTGTTAATACAGGATATACATCCATCCTGTCACCTAGACAACAGCTGTTAATACAGATCTACATCCATCCTGTCACCTAGACAACAGCTGTTAATACAGGATCTACATCCATCCGGTCACATAGACAACAGCTGTTAATACAGGATCTACATCCATCCTGTCACCTAGACAACAGCTGTTAATACAGATCTACATCCATCCTGTCACCTAGACAAAAGGTGTTAGTTAATATAGGATCTACATCCATCCTGTCACCTAGACAACAGCTGTTAATACAGATCTACATCCATCCTGTCACCTAGACAACAGCTGTTAATACAGGATCTACATCCATCCGGTCACATAGACAACAGCTGTTAGTTAATACAGGATCTACATCCATCCTGTCACCTAGACAACAGCTGTTAGTTAATACAGGATCTACATCCATCCTGTCACCTAGACAACAGCTGTTAATACAGATCTACATCCATCCTGTCACCTAGAAAACAGCTGTTAATACAGATCTAAATCCATCCTGTCATCTAGACAAAGCCTCCTTCACTCATGCTGCCAAACATGCCCTCGTAAAACTGACTATCCTACCGATCCTTGACTTCGGCGATGTCATTTACAAAATAGCCTCCAACACTCTACTCAGTAAATTGGATGTAGTCTATCACAGTGCCATCCGTTTTGTCACCAAAGCCCCATATAATACCCACCACTGTGACCTGTACGCTCTTGTTGGCTGCTCCTCACTGCATATTCGTTGCCAAACCCACTGGCTCCAGGCCATCTATAAATCACTGCTAGGCAAATCCCTGCCTTATCTTAGCTCATTGGTCACCATAGCAACACCCACCCGTAGTATGCGCTCCAGCAGGTATATCTCACTGGTCATTCCCAAAGCCAACACCTCCTTTGGCCGCAATTCCTTCCAGTTCTCTGCTGCCAATGACTGGAACGAACTGCAAAAATCTCTGAAGCTGGAGACTCTTATCTCCCTCACTAACTTTAAGCATCAGTTGTCAGAGCAGCTTACCGATCACTGCACCTGTACACAGCCCATCTGTAATTAGCCCACCCAACTACCTCATCCCCATATTGTTATTTATTTTGCTCATTTGCACCCCAATATCTCCTGCACATCATCTCTTGCACATCTATCACTCCAGTGTTAATACTAATTGTAATTATTTTGCACTATAGCCTATTTATTGCCTTACCTCCATATCTTACTACATTTGCACACACTGTATATATATTTTCTGTTGTATTTTTTGACTTTATGTTTTTTTACCCCATATGTAACTCTGTGTTGTTGTTTTTATCGCACTGCTTTGCTTTATCTTGGCCAGGTTGCAGTTGTAAATGAGAACTTGTTCTCAACTGGCTTACCTGGTTAAATAAAGGTTAAATAAAAAAAAGTAAAAAATAAACTGCTACGTTAATTATCCTAACCTGCTGCGTAAATTCTTCTAACCTGCTAGAAAAAGTCAATTCCGGTTATAGCTGTATCGAAGTGACGTGTTTTTAGGGAATCTCATATGCAAGAATGCATACAAGGTTCTCTGAAACATGATTGTGACAGAGAGCGGTTTCAGTTTTACTGCACACACCAAAACCAAGGACAGCGGAACGTTTTGGGGTTGTTTTCTGTTTTCGGAAATAGTAGTGTAGACTGTGCAGTGTAACACCACCAACTATATGTGGCTTCCATAAACAGTTGGATATTGGACAGTTACTTTCCTAATGTAGTAACACCACCAACTACAACGACGCCAGGACAGCGGAGTCACTGACCACCTTCCTGAGACACTTGAAACCCTACCTCTTTAAGGAATACCTGGGATAGTATAATTTGTAAATCGCTCTGGATAAGAGCGTTTGCTAAATTACGTAAATGTAAATGTAAATGTAAACTATATTTGGCTTCCATAAACAGTTGGATATTGGACAGTTACTTTCCTAATGTAGTGATAAAAATAAGCAATTTCACAACTCGAAGACAGAGTTCTTTTAAAGTAGATGTATTTATTTACCAATAAATAGAACTCCAGTATAAAAACATGCACTTCAAGCAGAAAAGCTACATAAAACAAGTAAAATGAGGATAAACAAATACCATTTCTCTGACATGGGGGATTGGAAATGATGCAGACAATTACATTGATAGAAGCCACAATCTAGCTGCAATATTAAAGCTGATCTACCCCCTAAAATGTTGTAATAAAAACATTTAAAAATACACTTCCCTTCTTGCAGTTATAAACCTTTTGTCAAATGATTAAAAATAAATTATAAACATTGTTCACAGTATATTGTATTGTAAACGGCACACATTGTGCAGGTCACAGTCTCTAACCTTCACCCCTCTATCCAGCTATCTATCCAGCTATCTATCCAGCTATCTATCCAGCTATCTATCCAGCTATATATCCAGCTATCTATCCATCCATCAATTCATAACTTCCTTTATCCTTCTTTCATCCTCATCCTCAATCCATTTAATATATTTTCATCCTCATCCTCAATCCATTTAATATATTCTTTCATCCTCATCCTCAATCCATTTAATATATTTTCATCCTCAATCCTCAACCCTTTATTATTAGTATTATTATTTAACCCTTAGTTAACTGACAACACATATCCAAACTCAAGCAAACCTAAAGCATATGAATCCTTGTGATTGGTTCAACCTTGCTTCGTTATGGAACATCCCCGGTCGGTCCTGTTTTGTGCATTAGCTTCATTACTCAGTGAGTCTCTCCTACTCTGAAATGATAGAAACCAGTCTTCTTTTCCCCTCTGCTCTTCGTCTTCTTGGTTTACAGTACTTTGTGCTTCATCCTCCTCAGGAATTTCTGTAGTTTTAGCCTCAGGCCAGAGTGCCCTGATGGAGAACTAGAGGACAGGAGAGGAGGGAGAAAGAAACAGAGCAGGCAGAGAGAGAGAGAGAGAGAGAGAGAGAGAGAGAGAGAGAGAGAGAGAGAGAGAGAGAGAGAGAGAGAGAGAGAGAGAGAGAGAGAGAGAGAGAGAGAGAGAGAGAGAGAGAGAGAGAGAGAGAGAGAGAGAGAGAGAGAGAGAGAGAGAGAGAGAGAGAGAATGACAATTTAGTCATTTAACAGACGTCTGAACCTAAGAAAGAAGCTGTACTAGCTGCATGATACGATCATAAATACGATCATCGTGAGGAAACCGTCACCTAAAGTAATATCGCAGTACAACAATACAACTGACGCAGAGAGAGATCAAGACAAATAGATATAGCCATACAGAAAGGGAGAGAAGCCGAGATAGAGAGAAAGAGAGATACGAGAGAGAGAGAGCGAGAGAAAGCAGGGAGCGCAGCAAAAGAGAGAGAAAGAGAGAGTGATAGCAAAAGAGAGAGAAAGAGAGATACGAGAGAGAGAGAGCGAGAGAAAGCAGGGAGCGCAGCAAAAGAGAGAGAAAGAGAGAGTGATAGCAAAAGAGAGAGAAAGAGAGATACGAGAGAGAGAGAGCGAGAGAAAGCAGGGAGCGCAGCAAAAGAGAGAGAAAGAGAGATACGAGAGAGAGAGAGAGAGAGAGAGAGAAAGCAGGGAGCGCAGCAAAAGAGAGAGAAGAAAATAAGTGGAAAAAATCAGAGATCAGAGGAAGGTTTGTAAATCAGTCTGTCCGTCCATCCACCTTCGCTTGGGGTACTCACCATTCATACTGTGTAGTGGTCTGTGTCTGTCTGTTAGCTCCCATCCACTCTTTCTCCTCTTCCTCCTCCTCCTCCTCCTCCTCTTCCTCCTCCTCTTCCTGTTGTCTGTCTAGTATCTGGTCCCAGATCTCAGTGTTAACCCACAGCGACCCCGACAGGGTGAGGATGGGCCCGGTGCAGGTGATCCAGCGGCACAGGGGGCAGCGTACTGTAAGCAGGCCGCTCTGGAGACTGGACATGGTCTGCAAGCACGGCCCACAGAATGTGTGCTTACAGTGGAGCATCCGAGGGATCTTCTCCGTGCGAGAGTAGGGCTGGAGGCAGATGCAGCACTCCATGTCCTCGCTCGTCAGACCCATGGCTAGCTGGCTGGGGTGCGGATGGACGGACGGACGGATGGACGGATGGACGGCTGGAGCACAGAGGAACTCTGGACGGAGAGTCAGTATCTGGGCAGGAAGACGTGGGGTTTAAACGCTGGTCTGAGGTCAGTTTTCCCCTTGTGGTTTATTAAGGTCCTGGTTTGGATTTGATGAGGGTCAGCTGCTGATCCTGGATCTGTGATTAGGAGCGTCGGTCAGGAAGCTGCAAAAGACATTATCATGTTAAATTAAAACATGTTCAAATTAGACTCGGTGACTTCATCACTGGCACTATGTTAACGTATCTAATATAAAAATATATCTTAAATCAACAGGCTGTCAGGTTTTTCTGAAAGATGTGAAGAAAAATATCCCACAGATTTCTAACATCCATAACTTTAAGATTTAGACAAACCTTTTCATTTTTATCATTATCAATAATAGGCAAGTTTTTACTTACAGGTTCTGGAAGATTCTCAGCACAGCGACTAACTATTCAACGACAAAACTTTGTGTGTGAGAGAGAAGCAATACTTGCAATACTGTCTGCCTGTGTGTGTGTGCTTTCGTTTTAAGCCTTGGGGGAGGAGACATAATTCAGTTATTTTCATCAAAGTGCAATCACGCACCTCCTCCACTCTCAGGTGAGTCAGGTAAGTTCCATGGAACGAGTAAAACCGTTCAGGTGAAAGCTATGATACCTTATTGATGTCACTTGTTAAATCCACTTCAATCAGTGTAGATGAAGGGGAGGAGACAGGTTAAATAAGGATTCTTAAGCCTTGAGACAATTGAGACATGGATTCTGTATGTGTTCCATTCAGTGTGTGAATGGGCAAGACAAAATATTTAAGTGCCTTTGAATGGGATATGGTAGTAGGTGCCAGGCACACCGGTTTGTGTCAAGAACTGCAATGCAGCTGCTGGGTTTTTCACGCTCAACAGTTTCCCGTGTGTATAAAGAATGGTCCACCACTCAAAGGACATCCGGCCAACTTGACACAACTGTGGGAAGCATTGGAGTCAACATGGGCCAGCATCCCTGTGGAACGCTTTCGACACCTTGTAGAGTCCATGTCCCGACGAATTGAGGCTGTTCTGACGGCAAAAGGGGGTGCAACTTAAAATTAGGAAGGTGTTCCTAATGTTTGGTATACTCAGTGTACGTCCAGTTTAAAATAGACACATCTTATTTGTAGGGGCAATTTCACTGTAGGGGGGTATTACTTGTAAACTCAGATCTTGTGGACTTATAGAACATTATCTGTGGTCTTGTAGACTCCTGTGTACGTGCCTGGTCATTGTAGTGGTTATGTACAGAATCAGTTCAATGGAAGCAGTAAATCTTCTAGATAAGAGTCAGTGGCACAGTTCATTGGAAGCAGTTTGTTGTTGTAAACAACCACAGGTCAATGTCACACAACTTTCTTCAGTAGAAATCTTGTAAACAACCACAGGTCAATGTCACACAACTTTAGTAGAAATCTTGTAAAACAACCACAGGTCAATGTCACACAACTTCAGTAGAAATCTTGTAAAACAACCACAGGTCAATGTCACACAACATCAGTAGAAATCTTGTAAACAACCACACTAACATTATGCTTTGGGGGTGTTTTTCTGCTAAGGGGACAGGACAACTTCACCGCATCAAAGGGACGATGGACGGGGCCATGTACCGTCAAATCTTGGGTGAGAACCTCCTTCCCTCAGCCAGGGCATTGAAAATGGGTCTTTGATGGGTATTCCAGCATGACAATGACCCAAAACACACGGCCAAGGCAACAAAGGAGTGGCTCAAGAAGAAGCACATTAAGGTCCTGGAGTGGCCTAGCCAGTCTCCAGACCTTAATCCCATAGAAAATATGTGGAGGGAGCTGAAGGTTCGAGTTGCCAAACGTCAGCCTCGAAACCTTAATGACTTGGAGAAGATCTGCAAAGAGGAGTGGGACAAAATCCCTCCTGAGATGTGTGCAAACCTGGTGGCCAACTACAAGAAACGTCTGACCTCTGTGATTGCCAACAAGGGTTTTGCCACCAAGTACATGTTTTGCAGAGGGGTCAAATATTTATTTCACTCATTAAAATGCAAATGAAGTTATAAAATTTTTGACATGCGTTTTTCTGGATTTTTTGTTGTTATTCTGTCTCCCACTTTTCAAATAAACCTACCATTAAAATGATAGACTGATCATTTCTTTGTCAGTGGGCAAACGTACAAAATCAGCAGGGGATCAAATACTTTTTTCCCTCACTGTATATTTGCAAGAAAAAAAACATATGGGGGATTGGAAGTGATGCAGACAATTACAATGATGGAAGTTACAATCTATCTGCAGTATTAAAGCTGATCTAGTCCTGTGTAGCTCAGCATGGTGTTTGCAACGCCAGGGTTGTGGGTTCAATTCCCACGGGGGGACAGTAAAAAAATAATAATGTATGCAACCACATGGGGTATGAAAAAAATAATAATAATGTATGCACTAACTGTAAGTCGCTCTGGATAAGAGCGTCTGCTAAATTACGTAAAATAATCTAAATAAATAACATAATTTAAAAAAAAGACTGCCATCATTGAAGTCGTTTGTGGTGATGTCAAAATGAGGGGTGTTGTACAAAACAAAGTAATCAGCGATTGGATCATTTCTAACCAATCAGAGTATCAAATCCAATGACACATTTTCTAAACTTGCTTTACCTATGTGGGCTCTGGCTCTGGCCCAACCCCTCGGTTTCTGGGACCAATCAGAACTGTTAGAATGTGTTAGTGTTCTAGACATCGTCAGGGAGGGACTCAGATCCAGACTCACTGCTGAGAAGAAACTAACATCTGTGGGCGTGGCCTAGCAGGGGGTTTGCTTAGCCAGGCAAGCAGCATTGTGCATCCTCCAGAAACATACATCTATTTTCCATAAAATTTATGTTTGAATTTTCAAACTATATAGTTTTTCTTTGGCAAGGCAAATAAAGCGTTTTTATCAAAAGCAATCACTTTCGCATATGAAAACACGGAATCCTATTATTACTCCACTTGCCTAATTACATTACTGTTTTGAGCCGACTTCGCCGTGGCCTTTGAACGGGGTTGACTCACGGAGCTATCTGCCATTTGACTGCCCTGAGGAGTGATCTCCTCCTTCCTTGTCCCAGAATCACCCAGGTCCTTTGTGGTTTCCACTAGATATCTCCAATACTGTGTGATTGCTACCAACAATTCGGGGCGTTTCTGCATCTGCAGGCAGGCCTCCCCCCCCCTCGAGCGTCCCATTTGTTCCTGCATGAACGCCCCCCGCTCGAGCACGTCATGAACACTTTTTATTTCATGTCATTTTTAGCAGACGCTCTTATCCAGAACGACTTACAGTTAGTGAGTGCATATATGTTTTTGTTGTTCTCTTATTTTTTTCATACTGGCCCCCCATGGGAAACGAACCCACAACCCCTGGCGTTGCAAGCGCCATGCTCTACCAACTGAGGTACACGGGAGTATGTGTACACGAAACACTTGATATTCTGGATTTCCCCTGATTGTCTATGCGATTAAAATGTGGGTCAAATGGGAAATTAAAGTATTATCGGAATGTATACTATACCGCCTGCTGTGTACCGGAGTCATAGTTTAAAAAATTACTAACAGAAGTATAAAGAGGGATTCCTGCAGATGGAGGAATACCCACATGAAGGAATGCCCCGAATTGCGGGCCACAATTACACCCTTCTCGATACAAACACAAAGTCAAAATTGGCTATATTGTAAAAATTCCTGAAAAAAAAATAACGGCTAAGGTTAGGTTTAAAATCAGATTTTAAGAAGATAAATTGTAGAAATAGTCAGAGTTTATGACTTTGTGGCTGTGGTAACTAGTGACGACCATTGACGACGCGTGGGTAACGTACACAATGAGCGTTAATACAATTCCAGTGGAGTTTCCCATCTCATCAAAAGTATCTCTGATGTTACGCAATCTTACTGTTGCGTATTACACTGTACTTACGGGTCTGCTTATTGCTTATTTTGCTGTTACAAGGACTTCCTGAAAACACACCACTTAGATACAACTACGACCAGAAGTGATTTTCGTAGCTGGGTAGGAGAGCGTTTTCGCCAACCCTAACGCTTTTCCTAACCTTAACCTCATTCTCCTAAGTATGCGCTCCAGCAGGTATATCTCACTGGTCATCCCCAAAGCCAACACCTCCTTTGGCCGCCATTCCTTCCAGTTCTCTGCTGCCAATGACTAGAACGAACTGCAAAAATCTCTGAAGCTGGAGACTCTTATCTCCCTCACTAACTTTAAGCATCAGTTGTCAGAGCAGCTTACCGATCACTGCACCTGTACACAGCCCATCTGAAATTAGCCCACCCAACTACCTCATCCCCATATTGTTATTTATTTTTCTCATTTGTACCCCAGTATCTCTATTTGCACATAATCTCTTGCACATCTATCTTTCCAGTGTTAATACTAAATGTAATTATTTTGCACTATGGCCTATTTATTGCCTTACCCCTGTCGTATCGGGTGAATGGTGGCAATTATTGCTGATAAACAAAGGAGTCCGCTCATACTGAACTTTGATCATAAGGTTTATTCAGATCACAAGCTTCAGCATAAGTGACAGATGTCATGACATCCGGAGAGCGACGCCTCAGATTGAAATGGCCGCTCTGCCTTTCTTCTTCGTTTAGCCCCTACTTATAAACAATGCAAAAAGATGCTCCCTCTTCTGGCCAATCACCAGTCTCCCCTGTCTACAACACACTTCCTGTCTGTTGTATGTGGCGTTACACTAAAACATTCCCTCTTGATACTAAAATCAACATTCTTTCAGTTCCACTTAAAAACATTTAACAAAGGCATAATCCCAATACACGACATTTCCCCCTTCGAGACTAAACAGTCTCGAAAACAAACAAAATAGGATTATGACAAGTAACAATTTATCTTATTGAGTATCTTTAACATTAAACCAAAAACATTCTTCTCTAGAGTGTAAATACCTTTCTATGAAATATGAATAACTGTTTATGAAGTGTGAATACATTACTATGAAATATGAACAAATCTTTATGGAGTGTAAGAGTGAAAAACTGTCCGGCAACCTTCGTTCCAAATCCATCCATCAATCAAGACAGTAAAATTCTCTCACGGTCCCTCTGCCCCAGGCAACCACCTCGGTACTCCAGATAAACTCATAAACAATGTAAATGCATTTGAAACTATGATGCAATTAAATACACATGTAAGCCCCTGCAAACAAAATCCTATCCTAAAAATATCCACTCTAAGGCTGGTCAACCCATTGGACCCTACAGTGGACCTCTCCCTGCCTAGACTGTCCCTAAGCATTCACGAAATAAACAAAAACATCTAAGATCCTCACATGTATTCAATAACATCAAACATCATTCTACAAAAATTAATACCTAAGAATATGACACAATTATGTATTACACATCAAATATGTCTATATTTCATTGCAGACACTGGAATGTAGTCCACTACACTTCATCTCCCCGTAGTCTCGACTTCCAATGGATTGCTGATGATGGAATCGGCCACACCCTCCTTGTTTCATCTCCTCCAGTCATATTGTCCTTTCATATTGTCCCTTCATATTGTCCTTGTTTGAGTATTTTCAATCTCCACATGTTCCCCAAATGCTTCTGGAAGAAAAGGAAAGACCAAACAGTATCTTTTGCAAAACAACACTTTCAAATTGAACATCAATATCAACTAAGAATATACAGTGGGGAAAAAAAAGTATTTAGTCAGCCACCAATTGTGCAAGTTCTCCCACTTAAAAAAGATGAGAGAGGCCTGTAATTTTCATCATAGGTACACGTCAACTATGACAGACAAATTGAGAAAATAAATTCCAGAAAATCACATTGTAGGATTTTTAATGAATTTATTTGCATATTATGGTGGAAAATAAGTATTTGGTCAATAACAAAAGTTTCTCAATACTTTGTTATATACCCTTTGTTGGCAATGACACAGGTCAAACATTTTTTGTAAGTCTTCACAAGGTTTTCACACACTGTTGCTGGTATTTTGGCCCATTCCTCCATGCAGATCTCCTCTAGAGCAGTGATGTTTTGGGGCTGTCGCTGGGCAACACGGACTTTCAACTCCCTCCAAAGATTTTCTATGGGGTTGAGATCTGGAGACTGGCTAGGCCACTCCAGGACCTTGAAATGCTTCTTACGAAGCCACTCCTTCGTTGCCCGGGCGGTGTGTTTGGGATCATTGTCATGCTGAAAGACCCAGCCACGTTTCATCTTCAATGCCCTTGCTGATGGAAGGAGGTTTTCACTCAAAATCTCACGATACATGGCCCCATTAATTCTTTCCTTTACACGGATCAGTCGTCCTGGTCCCTTTGCAGAAAAAACAGCCCCAAAGCATGATGTTTCCACCCCCCATGCTTCACAGTAGGTATGGTGTTCTTTGGATGCAACTCAGCATTCTTTGTCCTCCAAACACGACGAGTTGAGTTTTTACCAAAAAGTTATATTTTGGTTTCATCTGACCATATGACATTCTCCCAATCCTCTTCTGGATCATCCAAATGCACTCTAGCAAACTTCAGATGGGCCTGGACATGTACTGGCTTAAGCAGGGGGGACATGTCTCGCACTGCAGGATTTGAGTCCCTGACGGCGAAGTGTGTTACTGATGGTAGGCTTTGTTACTTTGGTCCCAGCTCCCTGCAGGTCATTCACTAGGTCCCCCCGTGTGGTTCTGGGATTTTTGCTCACCGTTCTTGTGATCATTTTGACCCCACGGGGTGAGATCTTGCGTGGAGCCCCAGGTCGAGGGAGATTATCAGTGGTCTTGTATGTCTTCCATTTCCTAATAATTGCTCCCACAGTTGATTTCTTCAAACCAAGCTGCTTACCTATTGCAGATTCAGTCTTCCCAGCCTGGTGCAGGTCTACAATTTTGTTTCTGGTGTCCTTTGACAGCTCTTTGGTCTTGGCCATAGTGGAGTTTGGAGTGTGACTGTTTGAGGTTGTGGACAGGTGTCTTTTATACTGATAACAAGTTCAAACAGGTGCCATTAATACAGGTAACGAGTGGAGGACAGAGGAGCCTCTTAAAGAAGAAGTTACAGGTCTGTGAGAGCCAGAAATCTTGCTTGTTTGTAGGTGACCAAATACTTATTTTCATCCATAATTTGCAAATAAATTCATAAAAAATCCTACAATGTGATTTTCTGGATTTTTTTTCTCTCAATTTGTCTGTCATAGTTGACGTGTACCTATGATGAAAATTACAGGCCTCTCTCATCTTTTTAAGTGGGAGAACTTGCACAATTGGTGGCTGACTAAATAATTTTTTTCCCCACTGTAGAAATGATATCTAAATGATGTATGAATCACATTAACCCACTTCCCCCTTTGATTCATAAAATCATACAAAAATCACCCTAATATTGAAAAAAAATTTGAAAAATGATCAACACATCAAAAATGATATTTATCCATTCAGTTCCCCTTGTCCATCTTCATCCAGATCAGGAACAGTCAACAACGGCATCTGAGTGTTGTCTCCAGGCATCCCTCTCCAACCTATCTCAATATCATAGCTTTCTCAAAGGTCAGTAACAAATTACAAACATCACACACAGTGCTATCAAAGCTGCCATTAAATCTGAACCATCACTGCCCCTACTGGCCTACCTGATCTTGCAATCAAGTCTTCACTGACTTCCAGCTCCTTCAGATATACCAAATGCATCCCTTATATTCTTCAATGCATATATAACCCTAGTGATAATATCTGAACTATCTGGACTCAAAGTATAACTAACATTATCAATAGGATCTTCCCAAATGTTACACCATACCATGGAAAAAGTCCCCCCTTCTCCCTTAGACTCATCCTTCAATGATAGACTTGAAGACTATGACATGCCTCCATGTCTTTTCATCCTATTTCCAACCCTAGATTTATCTGTGTCCGGTGCTACCCCTCTTTTAATGGTAGAAACCTCATATGGAAGCTTCAACGTTGACATGTAACAACCTCCTATCCATCCATAGGGTAAGAATATATATGCTTTATCACCACAAACCCTCAAAATATCTCTAAAATTTCCCATAGTTACATTACCAGGCAAAAGCTAATCTTTTAACCATCAAAGTCCTGCTCTTCTTACTAACTGGTACATAAAAAGTAACCTATTTCTCATTACTACCCTCATCATCACAATCTGATATTCCCATAAACATACCCCTTACATCATATGTTTTATTAGAACAAAAACAACTTTTAACCCTCAAATGGTTTCATCTCAAATGCTTCAGGGTTTGCTGTTACCTGATTTTTCTTCCCATCTAACAAATGCACACAAGTTAATTCACTTAACCCAATAACACCTAAACCTAGGCTTAAACAAATGTTTTGACAACGACATTATTTTATCGGTTACTGATTGTTGCTGATACCACAGTCATGACAAAGCATAAAATTGACACATACTTGATAGAGGTCGAGCGACCGTCTCTAATATGTTTGGTGCTGGAATTCTCACCAGACATGGACCCTCAAGATTCCTCACTGATCTTACAGAATGAGCTGTTGGAACCAAAGATTCCTACCTGCTATCTTTAATTTTCACAACAGAAGAATCAAACTACATGCATTTAATTTCTCTCTTCCCCTAACGAGCGGTACTGATCAGATACCTCTCCTTGTCTGTCATCAAAATCAAAGACCTCATCCTGTACCTCCATGATGAATCTATATTCTCTCCACTACTATCTGTTCTCCTATTTTAACCCTATTCGTACTATCATTGACAGCACTCTCCATCCGTAACATAAACCCCCTGAGTCCTTCTTGCTACCCCCCTTTAATTTCAGAAAAGTTGTTGTCGGTGTCATACTTCCCACATTTGTTATTGCCATCGTATCATTAATCCCTTCCAAAGTTACCATTAAAGTAGTTGATTTAGTTGATGTATCAACACTCTTAACTATTTCTAGTGCGAAAGTTGCCGATATCCTATGTGTATTATCTACTGTTGGAGTGTCTACTGTAATAATATACTTCCTGAACTCCTTTGGTGACTGTGGAAACTTCAACAGATTTCAAATCTTCCATTATAAGCGTCACTTTACGAATTACATAGCCCTTTAACCAATAATTCTTAACCGGAACAAATTCTAATGCTTGCACTAGATAAGTACACATATATTCTCCCTGACCTTTCTCTGTAACATTACGCAACATAAGTGAACAGTCACTCATAACCCTCTTCCAAACTATACCTCCTTTGATTAGGTGCAACAGCTTCTACTCTTGGTCCTGATAACAATACTTCTTCTCCATAATTATCTCTCCATGTGGGAGGAACGTCCCCATCCTAACCCTAATAAGTATTTTTCCTCTAAAATTGGTGCTGGAGCCATTGGCTTCCTTATAATCAAATGCGATATATTTATGGCTTTAATAACTATCAATGTTGAAAGAGTTAAATTGCTTCTCACTGTTGTTTTAATAGACTGACGTGTTAATGTCCTTATTGTTACTTCATCCATTTTCCCCAAAGCTTTGAAGTCTTTGCTTGTACTTCCATCTATCACCACTAGTGTCACTTTTTCCACTCTCAGTCCTACCTCTAATCCCTGACTTTCAAACTTTTGATTATAAAAAATACACCTATAATTACCTTGATCTTCCTACTCTAAAATGTCCTTCACCACTGCTCTCTCTCTCTCTTACTACTAACTTTGAAACTTAGCTTACTGTCTTAGAGTTCCTTCAACCTAGTTCTCCTAACTTTTTTGTCTAATCTTTTCTCCTAACCTTTAAAAACCTTTTCCACTGATTTATTCACAAAATCCCTTTACCACCAATTTTTAGAATATGTGATTGGGAAAGTCCCCACCTGCTTCTGACTTCTTTACACACAGACTTGGCAAACGACTAAACACCTTTTAGCCTAGCCTGAAATCTCTTAGTGTAAGAATGTAACCCAGAATAACAATCACCCCTTTTAACTTTATTTTCCAGACAGATTGTCTAATAGGCAGTCTAATAGATTATCATCCTTCCTATGATATTATCTTTTTAAGCAAATATGATTCCCAAAAACCCTACTTTTTAACATCCTCTACCAGACAGCCATTTAGTGTACATCTTATTGTACAATTCAATTTAAACAATGCATCTCTTCCCAACAATGCAATAGGTATATTTTTAGTATGTCTATTTTGATTTCTCTTTGAGTTCTATAGCAGAGCTCAATTGGTTCCTTAAGAGTAATTAACTGTTTTACTACCTCAAATCCCTATCCTAATTAGTTCATTTTACATAGTGAGATGTTTAACCTCTTTAGGCTGAACACAGATAAAAGCTTTTCCACTATTCACCATTACTTCTCATAGTCCTCTGGTTTTACTTCAATTGTTAGATATTTTCTCTTCTTCTCTAATCGGTGCTATCAGCTGACACCCCCCTTCGTATCTTCTAGGCTCTAGAATCCTTAGGGTTCACCTGGAGAACAGGTGATCTTGACTGGCCCCTGTATCTTCCTTAAAAATGTTCTCTGTTGTTTCCTCCTGACTTGTTGCACTCACAGGTAAAGTAACCAATCTGTCCACAATTATGACAGTCTTCTGAAAGTTGCTGGAAGTGTAGCTGAAATCTTCCTCCTCCTTCTATTTCTTCTCGACCTCTTCCTCTCCAATTCTGTGTCTGTCCAGAAACTGGCTGTGGATATGGAACACCTGGTACCCCCTTGGCTGGTACAATTGCATTTGATATTGTTCAGTTGAAGCTGTAACAGTGATTGTTGATTTGGTTCACTCTGATTCTTCATAACCAAAGCTTCTCTTCTCCTTCTTCTTCTCCAATTCTTGGGATCCTTTTCTCAGCAGTTTCTCCTCTTCTAAACTATTCGCTTTATCCAGGCATGATAAGCATCGGTCTATATCTCCTTCTATTTCTTCTGTGCCAGTCCTTGTAGGATAAACTCCTTTTGAATACACAGCACCTTCAGTCTCCTCTTTATCGCTGTCTTCATCTGAACTCGAACCTCATTCTTCTCTTAGTTTCCAGACATCTCGGTTTTTCTTACTTCTGGAGTTTTGGATTTATCTTTCTGGTCGTTTCTGCTTGTCCTCTATCTATTATTCGTTCATCTTCATCTCTGATGCAATAATCACCCTGCTGGATGATCACTGGAAGCTGAGGATAAGCATCCCTAAGCTCTACTTCCTTCTCATAAGGTGGGTGTCTTTTTGCTGAATCCGTATGTGAGAAAGGTGTACTAACTTCTGCCATTAGTTTTTCTATCGCCTTTCCTTCTTTTAGCATTTTCTCTATACCTCTGTTTATCTTATCGCTGGACTCTTTTATCAGTTTTTGTTTGAGAATGAAGGGCAACTTTTGTTTCATTTGCCAGGTAACCTAGCAATACTCTTAACTAAAGGATTACCATTTTGTATTATATCAACCGGTGTAATGACTTTTTATAGCCTTGATGTCGTTTTTCCCCATTGTAACAACCCTTTTATATTCCTTTATCGTGAATTATTTTATTTTTAGACTATATAGCCTATGGCTTCCCCCCTTCAATTATTAATATAAACCTAAACAACCCACAAATTTTTTTTTTAATTTTAATTTTTTTATTTTTTTTAAAATAAATCAATTAAAAATCATGAATAATTAAAACAAATTTTTACCTACCAAGCTGCTTACCTATTGCAGATTCAGTCTTCCCAGCCTGGTGCAGGTCTACAATTTTGTTTCTGGTGTCCTTTGACAGCTCTTTGGTCTTGGCCATAGTGGAGTTTGGAGTGTGACTGTTTGAGGTTGTGGACAGGTGTCTTTTATACTGATAACAAGTTCAAACAGGTGCCATTAATACAGGTAACGAGTGGAGGACAGAGGAGCCTCTTAAAGAAGAAGTTACAGGTCTGTGAGAGCCAGAAATCTTGCTTGTTTGTAGGTGACCAAATACTTATTTTCCACCATAATTTGCAAATAAATTCATAAAAAATCCTACAATGCGATTTTCTGGAGAAAAAAAATCTCAATTTGTCTGTCATAGTTGACGTGTACCTATGATGAAAATTACAGGCCTCTCTCATCTTTTTAAGTGGGAGAACTTGCACAATTGGTGGCTGACTAAATACTTTTTTTCCCCACTGTATATTCTTAGTTGATATTGATGTTCAATTTGAAAGTGTTGTTTTGCAAAAGATACTGTTTGGTCTTTCCTTTTCTTCCAGAAGCATTTGGGGGAACATGTGGAGATTGAAAATACTCAAACAAGGACAATATGAAGGGACAATATGAAAGGACAATATGACTGGAGGAGATGAAACAAGGAGGGTGTGGCCGATTCCATCATCAGCAATCCATTGGAAGTCGAGACTACGGGGAGATGAAGTGTAGTGGACTACATTCCAGTGTCTGCAATGAAATATAGACATATTTGATGTGTAATACATAATTGTGTCATATTCTTAGGTATTAATTTTTGTAGAATGATGTTTGATGTTATTGAATTCATGTGAGGATCTTAGATGTTTTTGTTTATTTCGTGAATGCTTAGGGACAGTCTAGGCAGGGAGAGGTCCACTGTAGGGTCCAATGGGTTGACCAGCCTTAGAGTGGATATTTTTAGGATAGGATTTTGTTTGCAGGGGCTTACATGTGTATTTAATTGCATCATAGTTTCAAATGCATTTACATTGTTTATGAGTTTATCTGGAGTACCGAGGTGGTTGCCTGGGGCAGAGGGACCGTGAGAGAATTTTACTGTCTTGATTGATGGATGGATTTGGAACGAAGGTTGCCGGACAGTTTTTCACTCTTACACTCCATAAAGATTTGTTCATATTTCATAGTAATGTATTCACACTTCATAAACAGTTATTCATATTTCATAGAAAGGTATTTACACTCTAGAGAAGAATGTTTTTGGTTTAATGTTAAAGATACTCAATAAGATAAATTGTTACTTGTCATAATCCTATTTTGTTTGTTTTCGAGACTGTTTAGTCTCGAAGGGGGGAAATGTCGTGTATTGGGATTATGCCTTTGTTAAATGTTTTTAAGTGGAACTGAAAGAATGTTGATTTTAGTATCAAGAGGGAATGTTTTAGTGTAACGCCACATACAACAGACAGGAAGTGTGTTGTAGACAGGGGAGACTGGTGATTGGCCAGAAGAGGGAGCATCTTTTTGCATTGTTTATAAGTAGGGGCTAAACGAAGAAGAAAGGCAGAGCGGCCATTTCAATCTGAGGCGTCGCTCTCCGGATGTCATGACATCTGTCACTTATGCTGAAGCTTGTGATCTGAATAAACCTTATGATCAAAGTTCAGTATGAGCGGACTCCTTTGTTTATCAGCAATAATTGCCACCATTCACCCGATACGACAGGGGTAAGGCAATAAATAGGCCATAGTGCAAAATAATTACATTTAGTATTAACACTGGAAAGATAGATGTGCAAGAGATTATGTGCAAATAGAGATACTGGGGTACAAATGAGAAAAATAAATAACAATATGGGGATGAGGTAGTTGGGTGGGCTAATTTCAGATGGGCTGTGTACAGGTGCAGTGATCGGTAAGCTGCTCTGACAACTGATGCTTAAAGTTAGTGAGGGAGATAAGAGTCTCCAGCTTCAGAGATTTTTGCAGTTCGTTCTAGTCATTGGCAGCAGAGAACTGGAAGGAATGGCGGCCAAAGGAGGTGTTGGCTTTGGGGATGACCAGTGAGATATACCTGCTGGAGCGCATACTTAGGAGAATGAGGTTAAGGTTAGGAAAAGCGTTAGGGTTGGCGAAACGCTCTCCTACCCAGCTACGAAAATCACTTCTGGTCGTAGTTGTATCTAAGTGGTGTGTTTTCAGGAAGTCCTTGTAACAGCAAAATAAGCAATAAGCAGACCCGTAAGTACAGTGTAATACGCAACAGTAAGATTGCGTAACATCAGAGATACTTTTGATGAGATGGGAAACTCCACTGGAATTGTATTAACGCTCATTGTGTACGTTACCCACGCGTCGTCAATGGTCGTCACTAGTTACCACAGCCACAAAGTCATAAACTCTGACTATTTCTACAATTTATCTTCTTAAAATCTGATTTTAAACCTAACCTTAGCCGTTATTTTTTTTTCATGAATTTTTACAATATAGCCAATTTTGACTTTGTGTTTGTATCGAGAAGGGTGTAATTGCGGCCCGCAATTCGGGCATTCCTTCATGTGGGTATTCCTCCATCTGCAGGAATCCTCTTTATACTTCTGTTAGTAATTTTTTAAACTATGACTCCGGTACACAGCAGGCGGTATAGTATACATTCCGATAATACTTTAATTTCCCATTTGACCCACATTTTAATCGCATAGACAATCAGGGGAAATCCAGAATATCAAGTGTTTCGTGTACACATACTCCCGTGTACCTCAGTTGGTAGAGCATGGCGCTTGCAACGCCAGGGGTTGTGGGTTCGTTTCCCATGGGGGGCCAGTATGAAAAAAATAAGAAAACAACAAAAACATATATGCACTCACTAACTGTAAGTCGTTCTGGATAAGAGCGTCTGCTAAAAATGACATGAAATAAAAAAAAGTGTTCATGACGTGCTCGAGCGGGGGCGTTCATGCAGGAACAAATGGGACGCTCGAGGGGGGGTGAGGCCTGCCTGCAGATGCAGAAACGCCCCGAATTGTTGGTAGCAATCACACAGTATTGGAGATATCTAGTGGAAACCACAAAGGACCTGGGTGATTCTGGGACAAGGAAGGAGGAGATCACTCCTCAGGGCAGTCAAATGGCAGATAGCTCCGTGAGTCAACCCCGTTCAAAGGCCACGGCGAAGTCGGCTCAAAACAGTAATGTAATTAGGCAAGTGGAGTAATAATAGGATTCCGTGTTTTCATATGCGAAAGTGATTGCTTTTGATAAAAACGCTTTATTTGCCTTGCCAAATAAAAACTATATAGTTTGAAAATTCAAACATACATTTTATGGAAAATAGATGTATGTTTCTGGAGGATGCACAATGCTGCTTGCCTGGCTAAGCAAACCCCCTGCTAGGCCACGCCCACAGATGTTAGTTTCTTCTCAGCAGTGAGTCTGGATCTGAGTCCCTCCCTGACGATGTCTAGAACACTAACACATTCTAACAGTTCTGATTGGTCCCAGAAACCGAGGGGTTGGGCCAGAGCCAGAGCCCACATAGGTAAAGCAAGTTTAGAAAATGTGTCATTGGATTTGATACTCTGATTGGTTAGAAATGATCCAATCGCTGATTACTTTGTTTTGTACAACACCCCTCATTTTGACATCACCACAAACGACTTCAATGATGGCAGTCTTTAAAAAATATTATGTTATTTATTTCGATTATTTTACGTCATTTAGCAGACGCTCTTATCCAGAGCGACTTACAGTTAGTGACTGCATACATTATTTATTTTTTACTGTCCCCCCGTGGGAATTGAACCCACAACCCTGGCGTTGCAAACACCATGCTGAGCTACACAGGACTAGATCAGCTTTAATACTGCAGATAGATTGTAACTTCCATCAATGTAATTGTCTGCATCACTTCCAATCCCCCATATGTTTTTTTTTCTTGTAATTTTTATCATAGGTACACTTCAACTGTGAGAGACGGAATCTAAAACAAAAATCCAGAAAATCACATTGTATGATTTTTAAGTAATTAATTTCCAGACCTTAATCCCATAGAAAATATGTGGAGGGAGCTGAAGGTTCGAGTTGCCAAACGTCAGCCTCGAAACCTTAATGACTTGGAGAAGAGTCATTAAGGTTATGAGTCATTAAGGTTATTATGTTATGAACAGAGTGGACTAAGTTTTGTAGAGCTTACCCTTTGCAAAATATTTAAATCGCGTTGTTTAGATACTGAACAGTTTACTAAGGTCCTGGGAGAGGTTGTCGGGAGAGGTTGTGTTTTCTCTAGCAGGAGGTAAGCTTGGCTTCTTATATGGTGTTGAGTAAAGCTTAAACCATGTATTTAGATTGTAGGTAGGTATTGTAGTTAGGTATTGTAGGTAGTTTATTTAGACTTTAAACTTTTTGGAGTTAGTGCTACAGGATGCAAATTTCTGTTTGAAAAAAGTTAGCCTTTGCTTTCCTGACTGCTTGTGTATATTGGTTCCTAACTTCCCTGAAAAGTTGCATATCGCGGGGGCTATTTGATGCTAATGCTGTACGCCACAGGATGTTTTTGTGCTGGTCAAGGGCAGTCAAGTCTGAGGAGAACCAGGGGCTATATCGGTTCTTAGTTCTGTATTTTTTGAATGGGGCATGTTTATTTAAGATTGAGAGGAAATTACTTTTAAGGAACAACCAGGCATCCTTTACTGACGGAATGAGATCTATATCCATCCAGGATACCTGGGCCAGGTCAATTAGGAAGGCCTCCTCGCTAAAGTGTTTTAGGGAGCGTTTGACAGTGATGAGGGGTGGTCGTTTGACTGCGGACCCGTTACGGACGCAGGCAATAAGGCAGTGATCGCTGAGATCCTGGTTGAAGACAGCTGAGGTGTATTTAGAGGGTATGTTAGTCAGGATGATATCTATGAGGGTACCCATGTTTAAGGATTTAGGGTTGTACCTGGTAGGTTCGTTGATAATTTGCGTGAGGTTGAGGGCATCTAGCTTGGATTGTAGGATGGCTGGGGTATTAAGCATATCCCAATTTAGGTCACCAAGCAGTACAAACTCAGAGGATAAATGGGGGGCAATCAATTCACATATGGTGTCCAGGGCACAGCTGGGGGGCTGAGGGGGGTCTGTAGCAAGCGGCAACAGTGAGAGACTTATTTCTGGAAAGGTGAATTTTTAGAAGTAGAAGCTCAAACTGTTTGGGCACAGACCTGGATAGTATGATAGAGCTCTGCAGGCTATCTCTACAGTAGATTGCAACTCCACCCCCTTTGGCAGTTCTATCTAGACGGAAAATGTTATAGTTGGGGATGGACATTTCAGAATTTTTGGTGGCCTTCCTGAGCCAGGATTCAGACACTGCTAGAACATCAGGGTTGGCAGAGTGTGCTAACGCAGTGAATAACTCAAACTTAGGAAGTAGACTTCTGATATTTATGTGCAAGAAACCAAGACTTTTGCGATTACAGAAGTCATCAAATGATAGCTCCTGGGGAGTAGGAGTGCTACAGGGCCTGGGTTAGCCTCTACATCACCAGAGGAACAGAGGAGGACTAGAATAAGGATACGGCTAAAGGCTTTAAGAACTGGTCTTCTAGTGCGTTGGGTACATAGAATAAAGGGGGCAGATTTCCGGGTGTTATAGAAAAGATTCAGGGCATTATGTACAGACAAGGATATGGAAGGATATGAGTAAAGTGGAGGTAAACCTAAGCGTTGGGTAACAATGAAAGAGATAGTATCTCTAGAGGCATCAATTGAGTCGGTCTCTGAGTGTATGGGGGGAGGAACAAAGGAGCTAACTAAGGCAGGTTTAGCTAGGCTGGGGGGTCTACAGTGATATAGTACAATTAGAAATAACCGAAACAACAATAAACTAACCATGTTTGGGCTGAGGCTAAACATAAACAGGATGTAGTACCTAAAAAAGGAACAGTCCAGCAGATATCAGCTGTATAGCTGAGTTATCATAAGGTCCGGTGGTGAAACGCCAGTGAGCAAGAGGCCACGGCTAGCGTGTGCTACGTCCGTTTTGTTGTAGCCAGCTGGTAGCGATGAATCCGGAGTTAAAGGTCCAGTGATTCAGTGATTCCGGCTAGTTCAGTTTAGTGAGTAAGAGGCCACGGATAACGTGTGCTAACGGGCCAGGGCTAGCAGATGGATGGAATCTTCGTGGTTAACGTCGTAACCACATCAGACGATTTCGTCGGCAGACCAGTCGTGTAGGATCGGGCGGGGCTCGTGTCAACACTAGGTGGTCCCGTCCGGTTGATAGAGAGGTAGATAGCCGGGAGATGGGCCTAGCTCGGGATGATTAGCCAGACCACAGCGTCCGTTTTGTTGTAGCCAGCTGGTAGCGACGAATCCGGAGATAAAGGTCCAGTGAATCAGTGATTCCGGCGGAAAAACTGATATGTTCTGGGTCGATAACGCGCTGTGCAGACTGGCCGAATATCCGGTGATCAATGTCCAGCGATTAAAATTAATCCAGCGGAAAAAATCCAATGATCTGGGTGAAACACCGCTAGCTGTGGCTAATAGCAAGTACAGTGATCCCTCGCCACTTCGCGGTTCACTTATCGCGGATTCGCTATTTCGCGGATTTTCATAATGCATTTTTTTTTTGGTGCATTGTGCTCTGCATTCTGATTCGCTAAAACTCACTCCCGCTTCTTGTATCAAAACATGCTACGAATTGTGCTATCATTTTGTCGTCTCGTGCAGTTATGTGTACGTACATAAAACAGCTTGGCAAATTTACATTAAGTTGGCCAAATTATCTTGTAATTTCGAACATCTCCTAAACCCATAATGTCGACGAAACGGCCTGGACCGACAAAAGCACCTGCGGATGGGCGACGATGAAAGAGAAGAGGGAGAAGAGGACACGAGAGATGAGGAGGAAGGACTAACGCTTGGTCGCTTAGCAACCATGGTGCGAATGGCCACTGAACTTAAGCGAGTAGCTGAGGAATGGGACCCTTTGATGAGCCGTTCGCTACAGTTCTCCAACGTAATCGATGGTGGCATGTCGGTGTACAAGGATCTTTTTGCAAAGAAGAAAAAGAGCGACAACAGCTGCCTATCACTATGTTCTTCTCCCGAACAAACACACCTGCACCGCGGGCTTCAGAAGAAGAGAACACTGCAGAGCGCAGTCAGGATGCAGCGGCCCAGTCTGAAGAGCAGTGAAACGGCCTACACGTGAGTCACTGTATTTGTATACATGTAATAGTTGCTAATTGTAAAAAAAAAAAAGTTTTCTATTTCGCGGATTTCACTTATCGCGGGTCATTTTCGGAACGTAACCCCCGCGATAAACGAGGGATTACTGTAGCTAGTTAGCTGGCTAGCTAGTTTCAACTGGAGATTCTAGATTCTAGATAAAAGGTAAGTCAGTAATAGAATCCGTTCCACATTGAGTGAGGCGGGTTGCAGGAAAGTATATTTTGTAGAAGGATGAAAAGTCTGATAGGGAAATATGTACGAAAAATACAAAAAACAGGGTATTTACAGGCTATTTACAGACACACGACAGAAACAGGACTGCACTACCTCGCCATCTTGGATGTATATGAGGTGACAACAGTCTATATAGACACTAATGAAGAGACATTAGTCTATATAGGCCCTAATGAAGAGACATTAGTCTATATAGACCCTAATGAAGAGACATTAGTCTATATAGGCCCTAATGAAGAGACATTAGTCTATATAGGCCCTAATGAAGAGACATTAGTCTATATAGACCCTAATGAAGAGACATTAGTCTATATAGGCTCTAATGAAGAGACATTAGTCTATATAGACCCTAATGAAGAGACATTAGTCTATATAGGCTCTAATGAAGAGACATTAGTCTATATAGACCCTAATGAAGAGACATTAGTCTATATAGACCCTAATGAAGAGACATGAGTCTATATAGGCTCTAATGAAGAGACATTAGTCTATATAGACCCTAATGAAGAGACATTAGTCTATATAGACCCTAATGAAGAGACATTAGTCTATATAGACCCTAATGAAGAGACATTAGTCTATATAGACCCTAATGAAGAGACATTAGTCTATATAGGCTCTAATGAAGAGACATTAGTCTATATAGACCCTAATGAAGAGACATTAGTCTATATAGGCTCTAATGAAGAGACATTAGTCTATATAGACCCTAATGAAGAGACATTAGTCTATATAGACCCTAATGAAGAGACATTAGTCTATATAGGCTCTATATATAGACTGTAATTAATATGTATATTTTATTGCTCCTTTTTTTGTTAATTTTTCTTGATAATTGTAGCCTTGCGGTGGCTGTCTGTTAGAGAAGTAGGCAGCTCTGTTGTCCCTGGCTGCGTCCCAATTTGGTACCCTATTCCCTACACAGTGCACTACTTTTGACCAGAGTCCTAGTGCACTACATAGGGAATAGGGTGCCATTTGGGACATAGTCGCTGTCTAACCAAACAGGGCTGATGTTAGAGCTGGTTAATGTGAAAACACACTGTAGCTCTGTCCCTGGCTAGCAGAATTACTCATAATTTACTGTCATTTAGCATACATTGTTTTAGTGTGTAGCTTACTCATTACTTCAGGAAGCAGATAAATAACTGTTAGAGAATAGCAGAAGACTTTGACAAAGTTCTTTCGGTCTCTTGTTCTGGCCCTTTTAATGATAGTCATTCTTTTGTGAGTTACAACACCCACATTCCATGCTTAATAATCTCGTGAAATGGTATGTTTTGTTCACGTGAATAAATTACCCTGCTTGGCAGGCGATTATAAAGATCAAATATTTGCTGGGTCTTTTTACTTTGTGTCTGTTGTGCGTCTGTTGTGCGTCTGTTGTGTGTCTGTTGTGCGTCTGTTGTGCGTCTGTTGTGCGTCTGTTGTGCGTCTGTTGTGCGTCTGTTGTGCGTCTGTTGTGCGTCTGTTGTGCGTGCGTAGCTGACATTGTGAACAGACAGGTGTGTGTGGTAGGAATTTCCAGGTAAACAAAAGGTAGAGCAATCACAGGTCAATTAAAAATGAATCCGGTTTATTACAAGTTTCAACAGGGAGACTGTTTTCTATTTGACTTGTTAGTGTGGTTGTTTATAAGATTTCTACTGAAGTTGTGTGACATTGACCTGTGGTTGTTTACAAGAAATACTACTGAAGTTGACGGTCTGCAGGTGGCTTTACAACAACAAACTGCTTCCAATGAACTGTGCCACTGACTCTTATCTAGAAGCGATAATGCTTCCAATGAACTGTGCCACTCTCTTATCTAGAAGATATACTGCTTCCATTGAACTGATTCTGTACATAATCACTACAATGACCAGGCACGTGCACAGGAGTCTACAAGACCACAGATAATGTTCTATAAGTCCACAAGATCTGAGTTTACAAGTAATACCGCCCCCCCCCCAGTGAAAATGCCCCTACAAATAAGATGTATCTATTTTAAACTGGACGTACACTGAGTATACCAAACATTAGGAACACCTTCCTAATTTTAAGTTGCACCCCCTTTTGCCGTCAGAACAGCCTCAATTCGTCGGGACATGGACTCTACAAGGTGTCGAAAGCGTTCCCACAGGGATGCTGGCCCATGTTGCCTCCAATGCTTCCCACAGTTGTGTCAAGTTTGCTGGATGTCCTTTGAGTGGTGGACCATTCTTTATACACACGGGGAAACTGTCGAGCGTGAAAAACCCAGCAGCTGCATTGCAGTTCTTGACACAAACCGGTGCGCCTGGCACCTACTACCATATCCTGTTCAAAGGCACTTAAATATTTTGTCTTGCCCATTCACCCTCTGAATGGAACACATACAGAATCCATGTCTCAATTGTCTCAAGGCTTAAAAATCCTTATTTAACCTGTCTCATCCCCTTCATCTGCACTGATTGAAGTGGATTTAACAAGTGACATCAATAAGGTATCATAGCTTTCACCTGGATTCACCTGGTCAGTCTATGTCATGGAAAGAGCGGATGTTCTTAATGTTTTGTACACTCAGTGTATGTGCCCTTTTAGACATGAACACCTGCTCTGTAAATGTCTCTACACGGCCCTGGCAATTCTCCTGAAGCGACCTACTAGCCGCCCGAGTGGCGCAGTGGTCTAAGGCGCTGCATCGCAGTGCTAGCTGTGCCACTAGAGATCCTGGTTCGAATCCAGGCTCTGTCGTAGCCGGCCGCGACCGGGAGACCCATGGGGCGGCGCACAATTGGCCCAGGGTAGGGGAGGGAATGGTCGGTAGGGACGTAGCTCAGTTGGTAGAGCATTGCAACGCCAGGGTTGTGGGTTCAATTCCCACAGGGGGCCAGTATGAAAAATAAAAAAAGATTGTATGCACTCACTAACTGTAAGTTGCTCTGGATAAGAGTGTCTGCTAAAAACAAACAAAAAACCGCCTAGAACGGTTTTACTCGTTCCATGGAACACACACACAGGCAGACAGTATTGCAAGTATTGCTTCTCTCTCACACACCAAGTCTTGTCGTTGAATAGTTAGTCGCTGTGCTGAGAATCTTCCAGAACCTGTAAGTAAAAGCTTGCCTATTATTGATAATGATAAAAATGAAAAGGTTTGTCTAAATCTTAAAGTTATGGATGTTAGAAATCTGTGGGATATTTTTCTTCACATCTTTCAGAAAAACCGGACAGCCTGTTGATTTAAGATATATTTTTATATTAGATACGTTAACATAGTGCCAGTGATGAAGTCACCGAGTCTAATTTGAACGTGTTTTAATTTAACATGATAATGTCTTTTGCAGCTTCCTGACCGACGCTCCTAAGCACAGATCTAGGATCAGCAGCTGACCCTCATCAAATCCAAACCAGGACCTTAATAAACCACAAGGGGAAAACTGACCTCAGACCAGCGTTTAAACCCCACGTCTTCCTGCCCAGATACTGACTCTCCGTCCAGAGTTCCTCTGTGCTCCAGCCGTCCATCCGTCCATCCGCACCCCAGCCAGCTAGCCATGGGTCTGACGAGCGAGGACATGGAGTGCTGCATCTGCCTCCAGCCCTACTCTCGCATGGAGAAGATCCCTCGGATGCTCCACTGTAAGCACACATTCTGTGGGCCGTGCTTGCAGACCATGTCCAGTCTCCAGAGCGGCCTGCTTACAGTACGCTGCCCCCTGTGCCGCTGGATCACCTGCACCGGGCCCATCCTCACCCTGTCGGGGGTCGCTGTGGGTTAACACTGAGATCTGGGACCAGATACTAGACAGACAACAGGAAGAGGAGGAGGAGGAGGAGGAGGAAGAGGAGAAAGAGTGGATGGGAGCTAACAGACAGACACAGACCACTACACAGTATGAATGGTGAGTACCCCAAGCGAAGGTGGATGGACGGACAGACTGATTTACAAACCTTCCTCTGCTCTCTGATTTTTTTCCACTTATTTTCTTCTTTGCTGTTCTCCCCCCGTATCCTTCTCTCTCTTTTGCTGCGCTCCTGCTTTCTCGTTCTCTCTCGTTTTCTTGCTGCGCTCTGCTTTCTCTCGCTCTCTCTCTCTCGTATCTCTCTTTCTCTTCTTCTTTTGCTGCGTCCTGCTTTCTCTCGCTCTCTCTCTCTCGTATCTCTCTTTCTCTCTATCTCGGCTTCTCTCCCTTTCTGTATGGCTATATCTATTTGTCTTGATCTCTCTCTGCGTCAGTTGTATTGTTGTACTGCGATATTACTTTAGGTGACGGTTTCCTCACGATGATCGTATTTATGATCGTATCATGCAGCTAGTACAGCTTCCTTCTTAGGTTCAGACGTCTGTTAAATGACTAAATTGTCATTCTCTCTCTCTCTCTCTCTCTCTCTCTCTCTCTCTCTCTCTCTCTCTCTCTCTCTCTCTCTGCCTGCTCTGTTTCTTTCTCCCTCCTCTCCTGTCCTCTAGCTCTCCATCAGGGCACTCTGGCCTGAGGCTAAAACTACAGAAATTCCTGAGGAGGATGAAGCACAAAGTACTGTAAACCAAGAAGACGAAGAGCAGAGGGAAAAGAAGACTGGTTTCTATCATTTCAGAGTAGGAGAGACTCACTGAGTAATGAAGCTAATGCACAAAACAGGACCGACCGGGGATGTTCCATAACGAAGCAAGGTTGAACCAATCACAAGGATTCATATGCTTTAGGTTTGCTTGAGTTTGGATATGTGTTGTCAGTTAACTAAGGGTTAAATAATAATACTAATAATAAAGGGTTGAGGATTGAGGATGAAAAGATATTAAATGGATTGAGGATGAGGATGAAAGAATATATTAAATGGATTGAGGATGAGGATGAAAATATATTAAATGGATTGAGGATGAGGATGAAAGAAGGATAAAGGAAGTTATGAATTGATGGATGGATAGATAGCTGGAATATAGCTGGATATATAGCTGGATAGATAGCTGGATAGATAGCTGGATAGATAGCTGGATAGAGGGGTGAAGGTTAGAGACTGTGACCTGCACAATGTGTGCCGTTTACAATACAATATACTGTGAACAATGTTTATAATTTATTTTTAATCATTTGACAAAAGGTTTATAACTGCAAGAAGGGAAGTGTATTTTTTAAATGTTTTTATTACAACATTTTAGGGGGTAGATCAGCTTTAATATTGCAGCTAGATTGTGGCTTCTATCAATGTAATTGTCTGCATCATTTCCAATCCCCCATGTCAGAGAAATGGTATTTGTTTATCCTCATTTTACTTGTTTTATTTAGCTTTTCTGCTTGAAGTGCATGTTTTTATACTGGAGTTCTATTTATTGGTAAATAAATACATCTACTTTAAAAGAACTCTGTCTTCGAGTTGTGAAATTGCTTATTTTTATCACTACATTAGGAATGTAACTGTCCAATATCCAACTGTTTATGGAAGCCAAATATAGTTTACATTTACATTTACGTAATTTAGCAGACGCTCTTATCCAGAGCGACTTACAAATTATACTATCCCAGGTATTCCTTAAAGAGGTAGGGTTTCAAGTGTCTCAGGAAGGTGGTCAGTGACTCCGCTGTCCTGGCGTCGTTGTAGTTGGTGGTGTTACTACATTAGGAAAGTAACTGTCCAATATCCAACTGTTTATGGAAGCCAAATATAGTTGGTGGTGTTACACTGCACAGTCTACACTACTATTTCCGAAAACAGAAAGCAACCCCAAAACGTTCCGCTGTCCTTGGTTTTGGTGTGTGCAGTCCAGGACTGAAACCGCTCTCTGTCACAATCACGTTTCAGAGAACCTTGTATGCATTCTTGCATATGAGATTCCCTAAAAACACGTCACTTCGATACAGCTATAACCGGAATTGACTTTTTCTAGCAGGTTAGAAGAATTTACGCAGCAGGTTAGGATAATTAACGTAGCAGTTTATTTTTTATTTTATTTATTTAACCTTTATTTAACCAGGTAAGCCAGTTGAGAACAAGTTCTCATTTACAACTGCGACCTGGCCAAGATAAAGCAAAGCAGTGCGATAAAAACAACAACACAGAGTTACATATGGGGTAAAACAAAACATAAAGTCAAAAATACAACAGAAAATATATATACAGTGTGTGCAAATGTAGTAAGTTATGGGGGTGTCGTGTATTGGGATTATGCCTTTGTTAAATGTTTTAAGTGGAACCAGAGAGGACGTTAATTTTAGTATCAAGAGGGAATGTTTTAGTGTAACGCCACATACAACAGACAGGAAGTGTGTTGTAGACAGGGGAGACTGGTGATTGGCCAGAAGAGGGAGCCACCCATCTTTTTGCATTGTTTATAAGTAGGGGTTAAACGAAGAAGAAGGGCAGAGCGGCCATTCTGAGGCGTCGCTCTCCGGATGTCATGACATCTGTCACTTATGCTGAAGCTTGTGATATGAATAAACCTTATGATCCAAGTTCAGTATGAGCGGACTCCTTTGTTCATCAGCAATAATTGCCACCATTCACCCGATACGACAAATGGCGCCCAACGTGGGGCTGGTCTGCATCTCTCCTCTGTTTCATTCAGCCGCCAAGCTAACTCTGTCTGAAGTGCCAGAAAAGGGTGAGTTTTCCTCACAGGTTGTTAGTTTGGATGCTATGTGATTGTACACTGGAGAAATGTACCATACGACCGTGCCTCGTGTGGCGTTATTGCTGATAACTGGGGGTCTGGCTAATCATTATAAAAAATTTAAAAACAGCGCAAAAGTGGGTAGAGCTTATGGATTGTTTATAGAGATGTGTTGCTTGAATAGTAAGTCAAGAACAATCGGGGCCAAGATATGAATACAGTGGGGAAAAAAAGTATTTAGTCAGCCACCAATTGTGCAAGTTCTCCCACTTAAAAATATGAGAGAGGCCTGTAATTTTCATCATAGGTACACGTCAACTATGACAGACAAATTGAGAAAAAAAAATCCAAAAGATCACATTGTAGGGTTTTTTATGAATTTATTTGCAAATTATGGTGGAAAATAAGTATTTGGTCAATAACAAAAGTTTCTCAATACTTTGTTATATACCCTTTGTTGGCAATGACACAGGTCAAACGTTTTCTGTAAGTCTTCACAAGGTTTTCACACACTGTTGCTGGTATTTTGGTCCATTCCTCCATGCAGATCTCCTCTAGAGCAGTGATGTTTTGGGGCTGTCGCTGGGCAACACGAACTTTCAACTCCCTCCAAAGATTTTCTATGGGGTTGAGATCTGGAGACTGGCTAGGCCACACCAGGACCTTGAAATGCTTCTTACGAAGCCACTCCTTCGTTGCCCGGGTGGTGTGTTTGGGATCATTGTCATGCTGAAAGACCCAGCCACGTTTAATCTTCAATGCCCTTGCTGATGGAAGGAGGTTTTCACTCAAAATCTCACGATACATGGTCCCATTAATTCTTTCCCTTACACTGATCAGTCGTCCTGGTCCCTTTGCAGAAAAACAGCCCCAAAGCATGATGTTTCCACCCCCATGCTTCACAGTAGGTATGGTGTTCTTTGGATGCAACTGAGCATTCTTTGTCCTCCAAACACGACGAGTTGAGTTTTTACCAAAAAGTTCTATTTTGGTTTCATCTGACCATATGACATTCTCCCAATCTTCTTCTGGATCATCCAAATGCATTCTAGCAAACTTCAGATGGGCCTGGACATGTACTGGCTTAAGCAGGGGGACACGTCTGGCACTGCAGGATTTGAGTCCCTGGCGGCGTAGTGTGTTACTGATGGTAGGCTTTGTTACTTTAGTCCCAGCTCTCTGCAGGTCATTCACTAGGTCCCCCCGTGTTGTTCTGGGATTTTTGCTCACCGTTCTTGTGATCATTTTGACCCCACGGGGTGAGATCTTGCGTGGAGCCCCAGATCGAGGGAGATTATCAGTGGTCTTGTATGTCTTCCATTTCCTAATAATTGCTCCCACAGTTGATTTCTTCAAACCAAGCTGCTTACCTATTGCAGATTCAGTCTTCCCAGCCTGGTGCAGGTCTACAATTTTGCTTCTGGTGTCCTTTGACAGCTCTTTGGTCTTGGCCATAGTGGAGTTTGGAGTGTGACTGTTTGAGGTTGTGGACAGGTGTCTTTTATACTGATAACAAGTTCAAACAGATGCCATTAATACAGGTAACGAGTGGAGGACAGAGGAGCCTCTTAAAGAAGAAGCTACAGGTCTGTGAGAGCCAGAAATCTTGCTTGTTTGTAGGTGACCAAATACTTATTTTCCACCATAATTTGCAAATAAATTCATTAAAAAATCCTACAATGCGATTTTCTGGAGAAAAAAAATCTCAATTTGTCTGTCATAGTTGACGTGTACCTATGATGAAAATTACAGGCCTCTCTCATCTTTTTAAGTGGGAGAACTTGCACAATTGGTGGCTGACTAAATACTTATTTTCCCCACTGTACAAGTTAGGACATTGCAGGATTTGATAAAGCCCTCGGAACAAACGAGGCGACCGCATGGTGGGCCATAAAATCCTGGTAACGCGTTATGGGTAACAGGTCAGTCAGTCAGTCATGACTGGAGTTTGGTTGTAGATTTAGTGGGGGTTGCTTGCCCATCTTCTGTCCGACGGGATATCTGCTTGGGGGGGACCGCTCACATAAAAACATCCAGAACTCACGGCAGCCTAAAGTTAGGACAAAGGAAAAAGTAATTAAAGACGCAATGTCAGGTGCATTGTTTTTATGCTACATGGTGCATACAGGCTAAGGCTAAATGCTAAGGCTAAATGCTAATATGCTGCATGCTAACATGTGACCGTAGAGGTCCACTGCGATGGTAATAAAGCCTCTTAAATTATGTTTGTATGTGGAATTTCGGTTCTATGTTTTGTGAGCGCTGTTAAATGTTGTTTGACTATGAGGGGGAAACGGAGGTACAGCAGGACTGTTAACCGTCTATTTGGGGTTGGGGAGAGATCTAAGAATCTCCCTTCCACGGTGAAAAAGTATTTTTGAATGTATCGCACATGCGTGGGATTTTACTAAACAACACATCTGTTACACTGCAGGGGGAGACAGGGAGACACAGACGTGGGAACAAAGAGGAGAGATTTTAACACGAATCTTATAGTTTTAAAGCGGCTGGTGTTTGAACATGAAACTATTTGTTGAGATGTAGTGAATTTATACATTAGATATATGGTGACGGAGTATAATGAATTAAATTAAATGACGGATTAAAATAAAATAATGTTTTTGAGCGATCTATTTAGTCCTGAGTTAAATGACGGATTAAAATAAAATACGTAATGAATTAAATTAAGTCTTAAAGCGAATATGAGTGGGGGAATGTTGAATATGGTTGAAGTAACTCAGTATTGCATTAACTACTAAAATCTTTTCCTGTGTCTCTGTTCTTCTGTCATATGAGAGGAGCAATAGGACGATACGACAGGAGAGAGAGAGAGAGAGGAAGTGCTGACGTGACATCACGTGACGCGGCAGAGGATCGGATCAGATATCAGGCTAGTTCACAAAATCTTCCCCTAACAGGATATGTGATGTTATGACAATTTCACATAGGCTTGGCAAATACTGATTTGAATAAAATTTGCATTTTGGAGTCTCTGTGCATCACTGGGCTGGATTACAGTTCGGTTGGAAATCAGGTACTGACATTATTCTGGAATTAAGATACTTGGGTGCATATTAAACAATGGAATTTATGGGAATTGTAGTGTTGTAAGGTTACAGGCTTTGTTTATGGGTATTGTAGTCTGAAGTTGACTACTTGCATTTGATGGGTTGTGGTAAGATAGCCACCACTAATTGATAAATTGGTGACATAGGATATAGTAATAAAAATTTGTTTTAATTATTCATGATTTTTAATTGATTTATTTAAAAAAAAAAAAAAAAAAAAAATTAAAAAAAATTTTTTGGGGTTGTTTAGGTTTATATTAATAATTGAAGGGGGGAAGCCATAGGCTATATAGTCTAAAAATAAAATAATTCACGATAAAGGAATATAAAAGGGTTGTTACAATGGGGAAAAACGACATCAAGGCTATAAAAAGTCATTACACCGGTTGATATAATACAAAATGGTAATCCTTTAGTTAAGAGTATTGCTAGGTTATCCGGCAAATGAAACAAAAGTTGCCCTTCATTCTCAAACAAAAACTGATAAAAGAGTCCAGCGATAAGATAAACAGAGGTATAGAGAAAATGCTAAAAGAAGGAAAGGCGATAGAAAAACTAATGGCAGAAGTTAGTACACCTTTCTCACATACGGATTCAGCAAAAAGACACCCACCTTATGAGAAGGAAGTAGAGCTTAGGGATGCTTATCCTCAGCTTCCAGTGATCATCCAGCAGGGTGATTATTGCATCAGAGATGAAGATGAACGAATAATAGATAGAGGACAAGCAGAAACGACCAGAAAGATAAATCCAAAACTCCAGAAGTAAGAAAAACCGAGATGTCTGGAAACTAAGAGAAGAATGAGGTTCGAGTTCAGATGAAGACAGCGATAAAGAGGAGACTGAAGGTGCTGTGTATTCAAAAGGAGTTTATCCTACAAGGACTGGCACAGAAGAAATAGAAGGAGATATAGACCGATGCTTATCATGCCTGGATAAAGCGAATAGTTTAGAAGAGGAGAAACTGCTGAGAAAAGGATCCCAAGAATTGGAGAAGAAGAAGGAGAAGAGAAGCTTTGGTTATGAAGAATCAGAGTGAACCAAATCAACAATCACTGTTACAGCTTCAACTGAACAATATCAAATGCAATTGTACCAGCCAAGGGGGGTACCAGGTGTTCCATATCCACAGCCAGTTTCTGGACAGACACAGAATTGGAGAGGAAGAGGTCGAGAAGAAATAGAAGGAGGAGGAAGATTTCAGCTACACTTCCAGCAACTTTCAGAAGACTGTTATAATTGTGGACAGATTGGTTACTTTACCTGTGAGTGCAACAAGTCAGGAGGAAACAACAGAGAACATTTTTAAGGAAGATACAGGGGCCAGTCAAGATCACCTGTTCTCCAGGTGAACCCTAAGGATTCTAGAGCCTAGAAGATACGAAGGGGGGTGTCAGCTGATAGCATCGATTAGAGAAGAAGAGAAAATATCTAACAATTGAAGTAAAACCAGAGGACTATGAGAAGTGATGGTGAATAGTGGAAAAGCTTTTATCTGTGTTCAGCCTAAAGAGGTTAAACATCTCACTATGTAAAATGAACTAATTAGGATAGGGATTTGAGGTAGTAAAACAGTTAATTACTCTTAAGGAACCAATTGAGCTCTGCTATAGAACTCAAAGAGAAATCAAAATAGACATACTAAAAATATACCTATTGCATTGTTGGGAAGAGATGCATTGTTTAAATTGAATTGTACAATAAGATGTACACTAAATGGCTGTCTGGTAGAGGATGTTAAAAAGTAGGGTTTTTGGGAATCATATTTGCTTAAAAAGATAATATCATAGGAAGGATGATAATCTATTAGACTGCCTATTAGACAATCTGTCTGGAAAATAAAGTTAAAAGGGGTGACTGTTATTCTGGGTTACATTCTTACACTAAGAGATATCAGGCTAGGCTAAAAGGTGTTTAGTCGTTTGCCAAGTCTGTGTGTAAAGAAGTCAGAAGCAGGTAGGGACTTTCCCAATCACATATTCAAAAAATTGGTGGTAAAGGGATTTTGTGAATAAATCAGTGGAAAAGGTTTTTAAAGGTTAGGAGAAAAGATTAGACAAAAAAGTTAGGAGAACTAGGTTGAAGGAACTCTAAGACAGTAAGCGAAGTTTCAAAGTTAGTAGTAAGAGAGAGAGAGAGCAGTGGTGAAGGACATTTTAGAGTAGGAAGATCAAGGTAATTATAGGTGTATTTTTTATAATCAAAAGTTTGAAAGTCAGGGATTAGAGGTAGGACTGAGAGTGGAAAAAGTGACACTAGTGGTGATAGATGGAAGTACAAGCAAAGACTTCAAAGCTTTGGGGAAAATGGATGAAGTAACAATAAGGACATTAACACGTCAGTCTATTAAAACAACAGTGAGAAGCAATTTAACTCTTTCAACATTGATAGTTATTAAAGCCATAAATATATCGCATTTGATTATAAGGAAGCCAATGGCTCCAGCACCAATTTTAGAGGAAAAATACTTATTAGGGTTAGGATGGGGACGTTCCTCCCACATGGAGAGATAATTATGGAGAAGAAGTATTGTTATCAGGACCAAGAGTAGAAGCTGTTGCACCTAATCAAAGGAGGTATAGTTTGGAAGAGGGTTATGAGTGACTGTTCACTTATGTTGCGTAATGTTACAGAGAAAGGTCAGGGAGAATATATGTGTACTTATCTAGTGCAAGCATTAGAATTTGTTCCGGTTAAGAATTATTGGTTAAAGAGCTATGTAATTCGTAAAGTGACGCTTATAATGGAAGATTTGAAATCTGTTGAAGTTTCCACAGTCACCAAAGGAGTTCAGGAAGTATATTATTACAGTAGACACTCCAACAGTAGATAATACACATAGGATATCGGCAACTTTCGCACTAGAAATAGTTAAGAGTGTTGATACATCAACTAAATCAACTACTTTAATGGTAACTTTGGAAGGGATTAATGATACGATGGCAATAACAAATGTGGGAAGTATGACACCGACAACAACTTTTCTGAAATTAAAGGGGGTAGCAAGAAGGACTCAGGGGTTTATGTTACGGATGGAGAGTGCTGTCAATGATAGTACGAATAGGGTTAAAATAGGAGAACAGATAGTAGTGGAGAGAATATAGATTCATCATGGAGGTACAGGATGAGGTCTTTGATTTTGATGACAGACAAGGAGAGGTATCTGATCAGTACCGCTCGTTAGGGAAGAGAGAAATTAAATGCATGTAGTTTGATTCTTCTGTTGTGAAAATTAAAGATAGCAGGTAGGAATCTTTGGTTCCAACAGCTCATTCTGTAAGATCAGTGAGGAATCTTGAGGGTCCATGTCTGGTGAGAATTCCAGCACCAAACATATTAGAGACGGTCGCTCGACCTCTATCAAGTATGTGTCAATTTTATGCTTTGTCATGACTGTGGTATCAGCAACAATCAGTAACCGATAAAATAATGTCGTTGTCAAAACATTTGTTTAAGCCTAGGTTTAGGTGTTATTGGGTTAAGTGAATTAACTTGTGTGCATTTGTTAGATGGGAAGAAAAATCAGGTAACAGCAAGCCCTGAAGCATTGGAGGTGAAACCATTTGAGGGTTAAAAGTTGTTTTTGTTCTAATAAAACATATGATGTAAGGGGTATGTTTATGGGAATATCAGATTGTGATGATTATATGATAACTTTGGGTAGGCATGACCTTAAGGGTAGTAATGAGAAATAGGTTACTTTTTATGTACCAGTTAGTAAGAAGAGCAGGACTTTGATGGTTAAAAGATTAGCTTTTGCCTGGTAATGTAACTATGGGAAATTTTAGAGATATTTTGAGGGTTTGTGGTGATAAAGCATATATATTCTTACCCTATGGATGGATAGGAGGTTGTTACATGTCAACGTTGAAGCTTCCATATGAGGTTTCTACCATTAAAAGAGGGGTAGCACCGGACACAGATAAATCTAGGGTTGGAAATAGGATGAAAAGACATGGAGGCATGTCATAGTCTTCAAGTCTATCATTGAAGGATGAGTCTAAGGGAGAAGGGGGGACTTTTTCCATGGTATGGTGTAACATTTGGGAAGATCCTATTGATAATGTTAGTTATACTTTGAGTCCAGATAGTTCAGATATTATCACTAGGGTTATATATGCATTGAAGAATATAAGGGATGCATTTGGTATATCTGAAGGAGCTGGAAGTCAGTGAAGACTTGATTGCAAGATCAGGTAGGCCAGTAGGGGCAGTGATGGTTCAGATTTAATGGCAGCTTTGATAGCACTGTGTGTGATGTTTGTAATTTGTTACTGACCTTTGAGAAAGCTATGATATTGAGATAGGTTGGAGAGGGATGCCTGGAGACAACACTCAGATGCCGTTGTTGACTGTTCCTGATCTGGATGAAGATGGACAAGGGGAACTGAATGGATAAATATCATTTTTGATGTGTTGATCATTTTTCAATTTTTTTTTTTCAATATTAGGGTGATTTTTGTATGATTTTATGAATCAAAGGGGGGAAGTGGGTTAATGTGATTCATACATCATTTAGATATCATTTCTACAGTGGGGAAAAAAATTATTTAGTCAGCCACCAATTGTGCAAGTTCTCCCACTTAAAAAGATGTGAGAGGCCTGTAATTTTCATCATAGGTACACGTCAACTATGACAGACAAATTGAGAGAAAAAAAATCCAGAAAATCACATTGTAGGATTTTTTATGAATTTATTTGCAAATTATGGTGGAAAATAAGTATTTGGTCACCTACAAACAAGCAAGATTTCTGGCTCTCACAGACCTGTAACTTCTTCTTTAAGAGGCTCCTCTGTCCTCCACTCGTTACCTGTATTAATGGCACCTGTTTGAACTTGTTATCAGTATAAAAGACACCTGTCCACAACCTCAAACAGTCACACTCCAAACTCCACTATGGCCAAGACCAAAGAGCTGTCAAAGGACACCAGAAACAAAATTGTAGACCTGCACCAGGCTGGGAAGACTGAATCTGCAATAGGTAAGCAGCTTGGTTTGAAGAAATCAACTGTGGGAGCAATTATTAGGAAATGGAAGACATACAAGACCACTGATAATCTCCCTCGACCTGGGGCTCCACGCAAGATCTCACCCCGTGGGGTCAAAATGATCACAAGAACGGTGAGCAAAAATCCCAGAACCACACGGGGGGACCTAGTGAATGACCTGCAGGGAGCTGGGACCAAAGTAACAAAGCCTACCATCAGTAACACACTTCGCCGTCAGGGACTCAAATCCTGCAGTGCGAGACATGTCCCCCCTGCTTAAGCCAGTACATGTCCAGGCCCATCTGAAGTTTGCTAGAGTGCATTTGGATGATCCAGAAGAGGATTGGGAGAATGTCATATGGTCAGATGAAACCAAAATATAACTTTTTGGTAAAAACTCAACTCGTCGTGTTTGGAGGACAAAGAATGCTGAGTTGCATCCAAAGAACACCATACCTACTGTGAAGCATGGGGGTGGAAACATCATGCTTTGGGGCTGTTTTTCTGCAAAGGGACCAGGACGACTGATCCGTGTAAAGGAAAGAATTAATGGGGCCATGTATCGTGAGATTTTGAGTGAAAACCTCCTTCCATCAGCAAGGGCATTGAAGATGAAACGTGGCTGGGTCTTTCAGCATGACAATGATCCCAAACACACCGCCCGGGCAACGAAGGAGTGGCTTCGTAAGAAGCATTTCAAGGTCCTGGAGTGGCCTAGCCAGTCTCCAGATCTCAACCCCATAGAAAATCTTTGGAGGGGAGTTGAAAGTCCGTGTTGCCCAGCGACAGCCCCAAAACATCACTGCTCTAGAGGAGATCTGCATGGAGGAATGGGCCAAAATACCAGCAACAGTGTGTGAAAACCTTGTGAAGACTTACAGAAAACGTTTGACCTGTGTCATTGCCAACAAAGGGTATATAACAAAGTATTGAGAAACTTTTGTTATTGACCAAATACTTATTTTCCACCATAATATGCAAATAAATTCATTAAAAATCCTACAATGTGATTTTCTGGAATTTATTTTCTCAATTTGTCTGTCATAGTTGACGTGTACCTATGATGAAAATTACAGGCCTCTCTCATCTTTTTAAGTGGGAGAACTTGCAGAATTGGTGGCTGACTAAATACTTTTTTTCCCCACTGTATATTCTTAGTTGATATTGATGTTCAATTTGAAAGTGTTGTTTTGCAAAAGATACTGTTTGGTCTTTCCTTTTCTTCCAGAAGCATTTGGGGGAACATGTGGAGATTGAAAATACTCAAACAAGGACAATATGAAGGGACAATATGAAAGGACAATATGACTGGAGGAGATGAAACAAGGAGGGTGTGGCCGATTCCATCATCAACAATCCATTGGAAGTCGAGACTACGGGGAGATGAAGTGTAGTGGACTACATTCCAGTGTCTGCAATGAAATATAGACATATTTGATGTGTAATACATAATTGTGTCATATTCTTAGGTATTAGTTTTTGTAGAATGATGTTTGATGTTATTGAATACATGTGAGGATCTTAGATGTTTTTGTTTATTTCGTGAATGCTTAGGGACAGTCTAGGCAGGGAGAGGTCCACTGTAGGGTCCAATGGGTTGACCAGCCTTAGAGTGGATATTTTTAGGATAGGATTTTGTTTGCAGGGGCTTACATGTGTATTTAATTGCATCATAGTTTCAAATGCATTTACATTGTTTATGAGTTTATCTGGAGTACCGAGGTGGTTGCCTGGGGCAGAGGGACCGTGAGAGAATTTTACTGTCTTGATTGATGGATGGATTTGGAACGAAGGTTGCCGGACAGTTTTTCACTCTTACACTCCATAAAGATTTGTTCATATTTCATAGTAATGTATTCACACTTCATAAACAGTTATTCATATTTCATAGAAAGGTATTTACACTCTAGAGAAGAATGTTTTTGGTTTAATGTTAAAGATACTCAATAAGATAAATTGTTACTTGTCATAATCCTATTTTGTTTGTTTTCGAGACTGTTTAGTCTCGAAGGGGGGAAATGTCGTGTATTGGGATTATGCCTTTGTTAAATGTTTTTAAGTGGAACTGAAAGAATGTTGATTTTAGTATCAAGAGGGAATGTTTTAGTGTAACGCCACATACAACAGACAGGAAGTGTGTTGTAGACAGGGGAGACTGGTGATTGGCCAGAAGAGGGAGCATCTTTTTGCATTGTTTATAAGTAGGGGCTAAACGAAGAAGAAAGGCAGAGCGGCCATTTCAATCTGAGGCGTCGCTCTCCGGATGTCATGACATCTGTCACTTATGCTGAAGCTTGTGATCTGAATAAACCTTATGATCAAAGTTCAGTATGAGCGGACTCCTTTGTTTATCAGCAATAATTGCCACCATTCACCCGATACGACAGGGGTAAGGCAATAAATAGGCCATAGTGCAAAATAATTACATTTAGTATTAACACTGGAAAGATAGATGTGCAAGAGATTATGTGCAAATAGAGATACTGGGGTACAAATGAGAAAAATAAATAACAATATGGGGATGAGGTAGTTGGGTGGGCTAATTTCAGATGGGCTGTGTACAGGTGCAGTGATCGGTAAGCTGCTCTGACAACTGATGCTTAAAGTTAGTGAGGGAGATAAGAGTCTCCAGCTTCAGAGATTTTTGCAGTTCGTTCTAGTCATTGGCAGCAGAGAACTGGAAGGAATGGCGGCCAAAGGAGGTGTTGGCTTTGGGGATGAGCAGTGAGATATACCTGCTGGAGCGCATACTTAGGAGAATGAGGTTAAGGTTAGGAAAAGCGTTAGGGTTGGCGAAAACGCTCTCCTACCCAGCTACGAAAATCACTTCTGGTCGTAGTTGTATCTAAGTGGTGTGTTTTCAGGAAGTCCTTGTAACAGCAAAATAAGCAATAAGCAGACCCGTAAGTACAGTGTAATACGCAACAGTAAGATTGCGTAACATCAGAGATACTTTTGATGAGATGGGAAACTCCACTGGAATTGTATTAACGCTCATTGTGTACGTTACCCACGCGTCGTCAATGGTCGTCACTAGTTACCACAGCCACAAAGTCATAAACTCTGACTATTTCTACAATTTATCTTCTTAAAATCTGATTTTAAACCTAACCTTAGCCGTTATTTGTTTTTCATGAATTTTTACAATATAGCCAATTTTGACTTTGTGTTTGTATCGAGAAGGGTGTAATTGTGGCCCGCAATTCGGGGCATTCCTCCATCTGCAGGAATCCCTCTTTATACTTCTGTTAGTAATTTTTTAAACTATGACTCCGGTACACAGCAGGCGGTATAGTATACATTCCGATAATACTTTAATTTCCCATTTGACCCACATTTTAATCGCATAGACAATCAGGGGAAATCCAGAATATCAAGTGTTTCGTGTACACATACTCCCGTGTACCTCAGTTGGTAGAGCATGGCGCTTGCAACGCCAGGGGTTGTGGGTTCGTTTCCCATGGGGGCCAGTATGAAAAAAATAAGAAAACAACAAAAACATATATGCACTCACTAACTGTAAGTCGTTCTGGATAAGAGCGTCTGCTAAAAATGACATGAAATAAAAAAAAAGTGTTCATGACGTGCTCGAGCGGGGGCGTTCATGCAGGAACAAATGGGACGCTCGAGGGGGTGAGGCCTGCCTGCAGATGCAGAAACGCCCCGAATTGTTGGTAGCAATCACACAGTATTGGAGATATCTAGTGGAAACCACAAAGGACCTGGGTGATTCTGGGACAAGGAAGGAGGAGATCACTCCTCAGGGCAGTCAAATGGCAGATAGCTCCGTGAGTCAACCCCGTTCAAAGGCCACGGCGAAGTCGGCTCAAAACAGTAATGTAATTAGGCAAGTGGAGTAATAATAGGATTCCGTGTTTTCATATGCGAAAGTGATTGCTTTTGATAAAAACGCTTTATTTGCCTTGCCAAATAAAAACTATATAGTTTGAAAATTCAAACATACATTTTATGGAAAAGAGATGTATGTTTCTGGAGGATGCACAATGCTGCTTGCCTGGCTAACCAAACCCCCTGCTAGGCCACGCCCACAGATGTTAGTTTCTTCTCAGCAGTGAGTCTGGATCTGAGTACCTCCCTGACGATGTCTAGAACACTAACACATTCTAACAGTTCTGATTGGTCCCAGAAACCGAGGGGTTGGGCCAGAGCCAGAGCCCACATAGGTAAAGCAAGTTTAGAAAATGTGTCATTGGATTTGATACTCTGATTGGTTAGAAATGATCCAATCGCTGATTACTTTGTTTTGTACAACACCCTTCATTTTGACATCACCACAAACGACTTCAATGATGGCAGTCTTTAAAAAAAATTATGTTATTTATTTAGATTATTTTACGTCATTTAGCAGACGCTCTTATCCAGAGCGACTTACAGTTAGTGACTGCATACATTATTTATTTTTTACTGTCCCCCCGTGGGAATTGAACCCACAACCCTGGCGTTGCAAACACCATGCTGAGCTACACAGGACTAGATCAGCTTTAATACTGCAGATAGATTGTAACTTCCATCAATGTAATTGTCTGCATCACTTCCAATCCCCCATATGTTTTTTTTTCTTGTAATTTTTATCATAGGTACACTTCAACTGTGAGAGACGGAATCTAAAACAAAAATCCAGAAAATCACATTGTATGATTTTTAAGTAATTAATTTCCAGACCTTAATCCCATAGAAAATATGTGGAGGGAGCTGAAGGTTCGAGTTGCCAAACGTCAGCCTCGAAACCTTAATGACTTGGAGAAGAGTCATTAAGGTTATGAGTCATTAAGGTTATTATGTTATGAACAGAGTGGACTAAGTTTTGTAGAGCTTACCCTTTGCAAAATATTTAAATCGCGTTGTTTAGATACTGAACAGTTTACTAAGGTCCTGGGAGAGGTTGTCGGGAGAGGTTGTGTTTTCTCTAGCAGGAGGTAAGCTTGGCTTCTTATATGGTGTTGAGTAAAGCTTAAACCATGTATTTAGATTGTAGGTAGGTATTGTAGTTAGGTATTGTAGGTAGTTTATTTAGACTTTAAACTTTTTGGAGTTAGTGCTACAGGATGCAAATTTCTGTTTGAAAAAGTTAGCCTTTGCTTTCCTGACTGCTTGTGTATATTGGTTCCTAACTTCCCTGAAAAGTTGCATATCGCGGGGGCTATTTGATGCTAATGCTGTACGCCACAGGATGTTTTTGTGCTGGTCAAGGGCAGTCAAGTCTGAGGAGAACCAGGGGCTATATCGGTTCTTAGTTCTGTATTTTTTGAATGGGGCATGTTTATTTAAGATTGAGAGGAAATTACTTTTAAGGAACAACCAGGCATCCTCTACTGACGGAATGAGATCATTATCCATCCAGGATACCTGGGCCAGGTCAATTAGGAAGGCCTCCTCGCTAAAGTGTTTTAGGGAGCGTTTGACAGTGATGAGGGGTGGTCGTTTGACTGCGGACCCGTTACGGACGCAGGCAATAAGGCAGTGATCGCTGAGATCCTGGTTGAAGACAGCTGAGGTGTATTTAGAGGGTATGTTAGTCAGGATGATATCTATGAGGGTACCCATGTTTAAGGATTTAGGGTTGTACCTGGTAGGTTTGTTGATAATTTGCGTGAGGTTGAGGGCATCTAGCTTGGATTGTAGGATGGCTGGGGTATTAAGCATATCCCAATTTAGGTCACCAAGCAGTACAAACTCAGAGGATAAATGGGGGGCAATCAATTCACATATGGTGTCCAGGGCACAGCTGGGGGCTGAGGGGGGTCTGTAGCAAGCGGCAACAGTGAGAGACTTATTTCTGGAAAGGTGAATTTTTTGAAGAAGAAGCTCAAACTGTTTGGGCACAGACCTGGATAGTATGATAGAGCTCTGCAGGCTATCTCTACAGTAGATTGCAACTCCACCCCCTTTGGCAGTTCTATCTAGACGGAAAATGTTATAGTTGGGGATGGAAATTTCAGAATTTTTGGTGGCCTTCCTGAGCCAGGATTCAGACACTGCTAGAACATCAGGGTTGGCAGAGTGTGCTAACGCAGTGAATAACTCAAACTTAGGAAGTAGACTTCTGATATTTATGTGCAAGAAACCAAGACTTTTGCGATTACAGAAGTCATCAAATGATAGCTCCTGGGGAGTAGGAGTGATACTGGGGGCTACAGGGCCTGGGTTAGCCTCTACATCACCAGAGGAACAGAGGAGGACTAGAATAAGGATACGGCTAAAGGCTTTAAGAACTGGTCTTCTAGTGCGTTGGGTACATAGAATAAAGGGGGGCAGATTTCCGGGTGTTATAGAAAAGATTCAGGGCATTATGTACAGACAAGGATATGGAAGGATATGAGTAAAGTGGAGGTAAACCTAAGCGTTGGGTAACAATGAAAGAGATAGTATCTCTAGAGGCATCAATTGAGTCGGTCTCTGAGTGTATGGGGGGAGGAACAAAGGAGCTAACTAAGGCAGGTTTAGCTAGGCTGGGGGGTCTACAGTGATATAGTACAATTAGAAATAACCGAAACAACAATAAACTAACCATGTTTGGGCTGAGGCTAAACATAAACAGGATGTAGTACCTAAAAAAGGAACAGTCCAGCAGATATCAGCTGTATAGCTGAGTTATCATAAGGTCCGGTGGTGAAACGCTAGTGAGTAAGAGGCCACGGCTAGCGTGTGCTACGTCCGTTTTGTTGTAGCCAGCTGGTAGCGATGAATCCGGAGTTAAAGGTCCAGTGATTCAGTGATTCCGGCGGAAAAACTGATATGTTCTGGGTCGATAACGCGCTGTGCAGACTGGCCGAATATCCGGTGATGAATGTCCAGTGATAAAAAATTAATCCTGCGGAAAAAAAATCCAATATTCTGGGTGAAACACCGCTAGCTGTGGCTAATAGCAAGTAGCTAGTTCAGTAGCTAGTTCAGTTTAGTGAGTAAGAGGCCACGGATAACGTGTGCTAACGGGCCAGGGCTAGCAGATGGATGGAATCTTCGTGGTTAACGTCGTAACCACATCAGACGATTTCGTCGGCAGACCAGTCGTGTAGGATCGGCGGGGCTCCGTGTCAACACTAGGTGGTCCCGTCCGGTTGATAGAGAGGTAGATAGCCGGGAGATGGGCCTAGCTCGGGATGATTAGCCAGACCACAGCGTCCGTTTTGTTGTAGCCAGCTGGTAGCGACGAATCCGGAGTTAAAGGTCCAGTGAATCAGTGATTCCGGCGGAAAAACTGATATGTTCTGGGTCGATAACGCGCTGTGCAGACTGGCCGAATATCCGGTGATCAATGTCCAGCGATTAAAATTAATCCAGCGGAAAAAATCCAATGATCTGGGTGAAACACCGCTAGCTGTGGCTAATAGCAAGTAGCTAGTTAGCTGGCTAGCTAGTTTCAACTGGAGATTCTAGATTCTAGATAAAAGGTAAGTCAGTAATAGAATCCGTTCCACATTGAGTGAGGCGGGTTGCAGGAAAGTATATTTTGTAGAAGGATGAAAAGTCTGATAGGGAAATATGTACGAAAAATACAAAAAAACAGGGTATTTACAGGCTATTTACAGACACACGACAGAAACAGGACTGCACTACCTCGCCATCTTGGATGTATATGAGGTGACAACAGTCTATATAGACACTAATGAAGAGACATTAGTCTATATAGGCCCTAATGAAGAGACATTAGTCTATATAGACCCTAATGAAGAGACATTAGTCTATATAGGCCCTAATGAAGAGACATTAGTCTATATAGGCCCTAATGAAGAGACATTAGTCTATATAGACCCTAATGAAGAGACATTAGTCTATATAGGCTCTAATGAAGAGACATTAGTCTATATAGACCCTAATGAAGAGACATTAGTCTATATAGGCTCTAATGAAGAGACATTAGTCTATTTAGACCCTAATGAAGAGACATTAGTCTATATAGACCCTAATGAAGAGACATGAGTCTATATAGGCTCTAATGAAGAGACATTAGTCTATATAGACCCTAATGAAGAGACATTAGTCTATATAGACCCTAATGAAGAGACATTAGTCTATATAGACCCTAATGAAGAGACATTAGTCTATATAGGCTCTAATGAAGAGACATTAGGCTATATAGACCCTAATGAAGAGACATTAGTCTATATAGGCTCTAATGAAGAGACATTAGTCTATATAGACCCTAATGAAGAGACATTAGTCTATATAGACCCTAATGAAGAGACCTTAGTCTATATAGACCCTAATGAAGAGACATTAGTCTATATAGACCCTAATGAAGAGACATTAGTCTATATAGACCCTAATGAAGAGACATTAGTCTATATAGGCTCTAATGAAGAGACATTAGTCTATATAGACCCTAATGAAGAGACATTAGTCTATATAGGCTCTAATGAAGAGACATTAGTCTATATAGACCCTAATGAAGAGACATTAGTCTATATAGACCCTAATGAAGAGACATTAGTCTATATAGGCTCTATATATAGACTGTAATTAATATGTATATTTTATTGCTCCTTTTTTTGTTAATTTTTCTTGATAATTGTAGCCTTGCGGTGGCTGTCTGTTAGAGAAGTAGGCAGCTCTGTTGTCCCTGGCTGCGTCCCAATTTGGTACCCTATTCCCTACACAGTGCACTACTTTTGACCAGAGTCCTAGTGCACTACATAGGGAATAGGGTGCCATTTGGGACATAGTCGCTGTCTAACCAAACAGGGCTGATGTTAGAGCTGGTTAATGTGAAAACACACTGTATCCCTGTCCCTGGCTGGCAGAATGACTCATCATTTACTGTCATTTAGCATACATTGTTTTAGTGTGTAGCTTACTCATTACTTCAGGAAGCAGATAAATAACTGCTAGAGACTAGCAGAAGACTTTGACAAAGTTCTTTCGGTCTCTTGTTCTGGCCCTTTTAATGATAGTCATTCTTTTGTGAGTTACAACACCCACATTCCATGCTTAATAATCTCGTGAAATGGTATGTTTTGTTCACGTTAATAAATTACCCTGCTTGGCAGGCGATTTTAAAGAACAAATGTTTGCTGGGTCTTTTTACTTTGTGTCTGTTGTGCGTCTGTTGTGCGTCTGTTGTGCGTCTGTTGTGCGTCTGTTGTGCGTCTGTTGTGCGTCTGTTGTGCGTCTGTTGTGCGTCTGTTGTGCGTCTGTTGTGCGTGCGTAGCTGACATTGTGAACAGACAGGTGTGTGTGGTAGGAATTTCCAGGTAAACAAAAGGTAGAGCAATCACAGGTCAATTAAAAATGAATCCGGTTTATTACAAGTTTCAACAGGGAGACTGTTTTCTATTTGACTTGTTAGTGTGGTTGTTTATAAGATTTCTACTGAAGTTGTGTGACATTGACCTGTGGTTGTTTACAAGAAATACTACTGAAGTTGACGGTCTGCAGGTGGCTTTACAACAACAAACTGCTTCCAATGAACTGTGCCACTGACTCTTATCTAGAAGCGATAATGCTTCCAATGAACTGTGCCACTCTCTTATCTAGAAGATATACTGCTTCCATTGAACTGATTCTGTACATAATCACTACAATGACCAGGCACGTGCACAGGAGTCTACAAGACCACAGATAATGTTCTATAAGTCCACAAGATCTGAGTTTACAAGTAATACCGCCCCCCCCCCAGTGAAAATGCCCCTACAAATAAGATGTATCTATTTTAAACTGGACGTACACTGAGTATACCAAACATTAGGAACACCTTCCTAATATTAAGTTGCACCCCCTTTTGCCGTCAGAACAGCCTCAATTCGTCGGGACATGGACTCTACAAGGTGTCGAAAGCGTTCCACAGGGATGCTGGCCCATGTTGCCTCCAATGCTTCCCACAGTTGTGTCAAGTTTGCTGGATGTCCTTTGGGTGGTGGACCATTCTTCATACACACGGGAAACTGTCGAGCGTGAAAAACCCAGCAGCTGCATTGCAGTTCTTGACACAAACCGGTACGCCTGGCACCTACTACCATATCCTGTTCAAAGGCACTTAAATATTTTGTCTTGCCCATTCACCCTCTGAATGGAACACATACAGAATCCATGTCTCAATTGTCTCAAGGCTTAAAAATCCTTATTTAACCTGTCTCATCCCCTTCATCTACACTGATTGAAGTGGATTTAACAAGTGACATCAATAAGGTATCATAGCTTTCACCTGGATTCACCTGGTCAGTCTATGTCATGGAAAGAGCGGATGTTCTTAATGTTTTGTACACTCAGTGTATGTGCCCTTTTTAGACATGAACACCTGCTCTGTAAATGTCTCTACACGGCCCTGGCAATTCTCCTGAAGCGACCTACTAGCCGCCCGAGTGGCGCAGTGGTCTAAGGCGCTGCATCGCAGTGCTAGCTGTGCCACTAGAGATCCTGGTTCGAATCCAGGCTCTGTCGTAGCCGGCCGCGACCGGGAGACCCATGGGGCGGCGCACAATTGGCCCAGGGTAGGGGAGGGAATGGTCGGTAGGGACGTAGCTCAGTTGGTAGAGCATTGCAACGCCAGGGTTGTGGGTTCAATTCCCATAGGGGGCCAGTATGAAAAATAAAAAAAGATTGTATGCACTCACTAACTGTAAGATGCTCTGGATAAGAGTGTCTGCTAAAAACAAACAAAAAACCGCCTAGAACGGTTTTACTCGTTCCATGGAACTTACCTGACTCACCTGAGAGTGGAGGAGGTGAGTGATTGCACTTTGATTCAAATAACTGAATTATGTCTCCTCCCCCCAAGGCTTAAAACGAGAGCACACACACACAGGCAGACAGTATTGCAAGTATTGCTTCTCTCTCACACACCAAGTCTTGTCGTTGAATAGTTAGTCGCTGTGCTGAGAATCTTCCAGAACCTGTAAGTAAAAGCTTGCCTATTATTGATAATGATAAAAATGAAAAGGTTTGTCTAAATCTTAAAGTTATGGATGTTAGAAATCTGTGGGATATTTTTCTTCACATCTTTCAGAAAAACCGGACAGCCTGTTGATTTAAGATATATTTTTATATTAGATACGTTAACATAGTGCCAGTGATGAAGTCACCGAGTCTAATTTGAACGTGTTTTAATTTAACATGATAATGTCTTTTGCAGCTTCCTGACCGACGCTCCTAAGCACAGATCCAGGATCAGCAGCTGACCCTCATCAAATCCAAACCAGGACCTTAATAAACCACAAGGGGAAAACTGACCTCAGACCAGCGTTTAAACCCCACGTCTTCCTGCCCAGATACTGACTCTCCGTCCAGAGTTCCTCTGTGCTCCAGCCGTCCATCCGTCCATCCGCACCCCAGCCAGCTAGCCATGGGTCTGACGAGCGAGGACATGGAGTGCTGCATCTGCCTCCAGCCCTACTCTCGCATGGAGAAGATCCCTCGGATGCTCCACTGTAAGCACACATTCTGTGGGCCGTGCTTGCAGACCATGTCCAGTCTCCAGAGCGGCCTGCTTACAGTACGCTGCCCCCTGTGCCGCTGGATCACCTGCACCGGGCCCATCCTCACCCTGTCGGGGGTCGCTGTGGGTTAACACTGAGATCTGGGACCAGATACTAGACAGACAACAGGAAGAGGAGGAGGAAGAGGAGGAGGAGGAGGAGGAGGAAGAGGAGAAAGAGTGGATGGGAGCTAACAGACAGACACAGACCACTACACAGTATGAATGGTGAGTACCCCCAAGCGAAGGTGGATGGACGGACAGACTGATTTACAAACCTTCCTCTGATCTCTGATTTTTTCCACTTATTTTCTTCTCTCTCTTTTGCCGCGCTCCCTGCTTTCTCTCGCTCTCTCTCTCTCTCGTATCTCTCTTTCTCTCTCTTTTGCTGCGCTCCCTGCTTTCTCTCGCTCTCTCTCTCTCGTATCTCTCTTTCTCTCTATTTTGCTGCGCTCCCTGCTTTCTCTCGCTCTCTCTCTCTCGTATCTCTCTTTCTCTCTCTTTTGCTATCACTCTCTCTTTCTCTCTCTTTTGCTGCGCTCCCTGCTTTCTCTCGCTCTCTCTCTCTCGTATCTCTCTTTCTCTCTATCTCGGCTTCTCTCCCTTTCTGTATGGCTATATCTATTTGTCTTGATCTCTCTCTGCGTCAGTTGTATTGTTGTACTGCGATATTACTTTAGGTGACGGTTTCCTCACGATGATCGTATTTATGATCGTATCATGCAGCTAGTACAGCTTCCTTCTTAGGTTCAGACGTCTGTTAAATGACTAAATTGTCATTCTCTCTCTCTCTCTCTCTCTCTCTCTCTCTCTCTCTCTCTCTCTCTCTCTCTCTCTCTCTCTCTCTCTCTCTCTCTCTCTCTCTCTCTCTCTCTCTCTCTCTCTCTGCCTGCTCTGTTTCTTTCTCCCTCCTCTCCTGTCCTCTAGCTCTCCATCAGGGCACTCTGGCCTGAGGCTAAAACTACAGAAATTCCTGAGGAGGATGAAGCACAAAGTACTGTAAACCAAGAAGACGAAGAGCAGAGGGAAAAGAAGACTGGTTTCTATCATTTCAGAGTAGGAGAGACTCACTGAGTAATGAAGCTAATGCACAAAACAGGACCGACCGGGGATGTTCCATAACGAAGCAAGGTTGAACCAATCACAAGGATTCATATGCTTTAGGTTTGCTTGAGTTTGGATATGTGTTGTCAGTTAACTAAGGGTTAAATAATAATACTAATAATAAAGGGTTGAGGATTGAGGATGAAAAGATATTAAATGGATTGAGGATGAGGATGAAAGAATATATTAAATGGATTGAGGATGAGGATGAAAATATATTAAATGGATTGAGGATGAGGATGAAAGAAGGATAAAGGAAGTTATGAATTGATGGATGGATAGATAGCTGGATATATAGCTGGATATATAGCTGGATAGATAGCTGGATAGATAGCTGGATAGATAGCTGGATAGAGGGGTGAAGGTTAGAGACTGTGACCTGCACAATGTGTGCCGTTTACAATACAATATACTGTGAACAATGTTTATAATTTATTTTTAATCATTTGACAAAAGGTTTATAACTGCAAGAAGGGAAGTGTATTTTTAAATGTTTTTATTACAACATTTTAGGGGGTAGATCAGCTTTAATATTGCAGCTAGATTGTGGCTTCTATCAATGTAATTGTCTGCATCATTTCCAATCCCCCATGTCAGAGAAATGGTATTTGTTTATCCTCATTTTACTTGTTTTATTTAGCTTTTCTGCTTGAAGTGCATGTTTTTATACTGGAGTTCTATTTATTGGTAAATAAATACATCTACTTTAAAAGAACTCTGTCTTCGAGTTGTGAAATTGCTTATTTTTATCACTACATTAGGAATGTAACTGTCCAATATCCAACTGTTTATGGAAGCCAAATATAGTTTACATTTACATTTACGTAATTTAGCAGACGCTCTTATCCAGAGCGACTTACAAATTATACTATCCCAGGTATTCCTTAAAGAGGTAGGGTTTCAAGTGTCTCAGGAAGGTGGTCAGTGACTCCGCTGTCCTGGCGTCGTTGTAGTTGGTGGTGTTACTACATTAGGAAAGTAACTGTCCAATATCCAACTGTTTATGGAAGCCAAATATAGTTGGTGGTGTTACACTGCACAGTCTACACTACTATTTCCGAAAACAGAAAGCAACCCCAAAACGTTCCGCTGTCCTTGGTTTTGGTGTGTGCAGTCCAGGACTGAAACCGCTCTCTGTCACAATCACGTTTCAGAGAACCTTGTATGCATTCTTGCATATGAGATTCCCCTAAAAACACGTCACTTCGATACAGCTATAACCGGAATTGACTTTTTCTAGCAGGTTAGAAGAATTTACGCAGCAGGTTAGGATAATTAACGTAGCAGTTTATTTTTTATTTTATTTATTTAACCTTTATTTAACCAGGTAAGCCAGTTGAGAACAAGTTCTCATTTACAACTGCGACCTGGCCAAGATAAAGCAAAGCAGTGCGATAAAAACAACAACACAGAGTTACATATGGGGTAAAACAAAACATAAAGTCAAAAATACAACAGAAAATATATATACAGTGTGTGCAAATGTAGTAAGTTATGGGGGTGTCGTGTATTGGGATTATGCCTTTGTTAAATGTTTTAAGTGGAACCAGAGAGGACGTTAATTTTAGTATCAAGAGGGAATGTTTTAGTGTAACGCCACATACAACAGACAGGAAGTGTGTTGTAGACAGGGGAGACTGGTGATTGGCCAGAAGAGGGAGCCACCCATCTTTTTGCATTGTTTATAAGTAGGGGTTAAACGAAGAAGAAGGGCAGAGCGGCCATTCTGAGGCGTCGCTCTCCGGATGTCATGACATCTGTCACTTATGCTGAAGCTTGTGATATGAATAAACCTTATGATCCAAGTTCAGTATGAGCGGACTCCTTTGTTCATCAGCAATAATTGCCACCATTCACCCGATACGACAAATGGCGCCCAACGTGGGGCTGGTCTGCATCTCTCCTCTGTTTCATTCAGCCGCCAAGCTAACTCTGTCTGAAGTGCCAGAAAAGGGTGAGTTTTCCTCACAGGTTGTTAGTTTGGATGCTATGTGATTGTACACTGGAGAAATGTACCATACGACCGTGCCTCGTGTGGCGTTATTGCTGATAACTGGGGGTCTGGCTAATCATTATAAAAAATTTAAAAACAGCGCAAAAGTGGGTAGAGCTTATGGATTGTTTATAGAGATGTGTTGCTTGAATAGTAAGTCAAGAACAATCGGGGCCAAGATATGTATACAAGTTAGGACATTGCAGGATTTGATAAAGCCCTCGGAACAAACGAGGCGACCGCATGGTGGGCCATAAAATCCTGGTAACGCGTTATGGGTAACAGGTCAGTCAGTCAGTCATGACTGGAGTTTGGTTGTAGATTTAGTGGGGGTTGCTTGCCCATCTTCTGTCCGACGGGATATCTGCTTGGGGGGGACCGCTCACATAAAAACATCCAGAACTCACGGCAGCCTAAAGTTAGGACAAAGGAAAAAGTAATTAAAGACGCAATGTCAGGTGCATTGTTTTTATGCTACATGGTGCATACAGGCTAAGGCTAAATGCTAAGGCTAAATGCTAATATGCTGCATGCTAACATGTGACCGTAGAGGTCCACTGCGATGGTAATAAAGCCTCTTAAATTATGTTTGTATGTGGAATTTCGGTTCTATGTTTTGTGAGCGCTGTTAAATGTTGTTTGACTATGAGGGGGGAAACGGAGGTACAGCAGGACTGTTAACCGTCTATTTGGGGTTGGGGAGAGATCTAAGAATCTCCCTTCCACGGTGAAAAAGTATTTTTGAATGTATCGCGCATGCGTGGGATTTTACTAAACAACACATCTGTTACACTGCAGGGGGAGACAGGGAGACACAGACGTGGGAACAAAGAGGAGAGATTTTAACACGAATCTTATAGTTTTAAAGCGGCTGGTGTTTGAACATGAAACTATTTGTTGAGATGTAGTGAATTTATACATTAGATATATGGTGACGGAGTATAATGAATTAAATTAAATGACGGATTAAAATAAAATAATGTTTTTGAGCGATCTATTTAGTCCTGAGTTAAATGACGGATTAAAATAAAATACGTAATGAATTAAATTAAGTCTTAAAGCGAATATGAGTGGGGGAATGTTGAATATGGTTGAAGTAACTCAGTATTGCATTAACTACTAAAATCTTTTCCTGTGTCTCTGTTCTTCTGTCATATGAGAGGAGCAATAGGACGATACGACAGGAGAGAGAGAGAGAGAGAGGAAGTGCTGACGTGACATCACGTGACGCGGCAGAGGATCGGATCAGATATCAGGCTAGTTCACAAAATCTTCCCCTAACAGGATATGTGATGTTATGACAATTTCACATAGGCTTGGCAAATACTGATTTGAATAAAATTTGCATTTTGGAGTCTCTGTGCATCACTGGGCTGGATTACAGTTCGGTTGGAAATCAGGTACTGACATTATTCTGGAATTAAGATACTTGGGTGCATATTAAACAATGGAATTTATGGGAATTGTAGTGTTGTAAGGTTACAGGCTTTGTTTATGGGTATTGTAGTCTGAAGTTGACTACTTGCATTTGATGGGTTGTGGTAAGATAGCCACCACTAATTGATAAATTGGTGACATAGGATATAGTAATAAAAATTTGTTTTAATTATTCATGATTTTTAATTGATTTATTAAAAAAAAAAAATTGGGGTTGTTTAGGTTTATATTAATAATTGAAGGGGGGAAGCCATAGGCTATATAGTCTAAAAAATAAAATAATTCACGATAAAGGAATATAAAAGGGTTGTTACAATGGAGAAAAACGACATCAAGGCTATAAAAAGTCATTACACCGGTTGATATAATACAAAATGGTAATCCTTTAGTTAAGAGTATTGCTAGGTTATCCGGCAAATGAAACAAAAGTTGCCCTTCATTCTCAAACAAAAACTGATAAAAGAGTCCAGCGATAAGATAAACAGAGGTATAGAGAAAATGCTAAAAGAAGGAAAGGCGATAGAAAAACTAATGGCAGAAGTTAGTACACCTTTCTCACATACGGATTCAGCAAAAAGACACCCACCTTATGAGAAGGAAGTAGAGCTTAGGGATGCTTATCCTCAGCTTCCAGTGATCATCCAGCAGGGTGATTATTGCATCAGAGATGAAGATGAACGAATAATAGATAGAGGACAAGCAGAAACGACCAGAAAGATAAATCCAAAACTCCAGAAGTAAGAAAAACCGAGATGTCTGGAAACTAAGAGAAGAATGAGGTTCGAGTTCAGATGAAGACAGCGATAAAGAGGAGACTGAAGGTGCTGTGTATTCAAAAGGAGTTTATCCTACAAGGACTGGCACAGAAGAAATAGAAGGAGATATAGACCGATGCTTATCATGCCTGGATAAAGCGAATAGTTTAGAAGAGGAGAAACTGCTGAGAAAAGGATCCCAAGAATTGGAGAAGAAGAAGGAGAAGAGAAGCTTTGGTTATGAAGAATCAGAGTGAACCAAATCAACAATCACTGTTACAGCTTCAACTGAACAATATCAAATGCAATTGTACCAGCCAAGGGGGGGTACCAGGTGTTTCATATCCACAGCCAGTTTCTGGACAGACACAGAATTGGAGAGGAAGAGGTCGAGAAGAAATAGAAGGAGGAGGAAGATTTCAGCTACACTTCCAGCAACTTTCAGAAGACTGTTATAATTGTGGACAGATTGGTTACTTTACCTGTGAGTGCAACAAGTCAGGAGGAAACAACAGAGAACATTTTTAAGGAAGATACAGGGGCCAGTCAAGATCACCTGTTCTCCAGGTGAACCCTAAGGATTCTAGAGCCTAGAAGATACGAAGGGGGGTGTCAGCTGATAGCATCGATTAGAGAAGAAGAGAAAATATCTAACAATTGAAGTAAAACCAGAGGACTATGAGAAGTGATGGTGAATAGTGGAAAAGCTTTTATCTGTGTTCAGCCTAAAGAGGTTAAACATCTCACTATGTAAAATGAACTAATTAGGATAGGGATTTGAGGTAGTAAAGCAGTTAATTACTCTTAAGGAACCAATTGAGCTCTGCTATAGAACTCAAAGAGAAATCAAAATAGACATACTAAAAATATACCTATTGCATTGTTGGGAAGAGATGCATTGTTTAAATTGAATTGTACAATAAGATGTACACTAAATGGCTGTCTGGTAGAGGATGTTAAAAAAGTAGGGTTTTTGGGAATCATATTTGCTTAAAAAGATAATATCATAGGAAGGATGATAATCTATTAGACTGCCTATTAGACAATCTGTCTGGAAAATAAAGTTAAAAGGGGTGACTGTTATTCTGGGTTACATTCTTACACTAAGAGATTTCAGGCTAGGCTAAAAGGTGTTTAGTCGTTTGCCAAGTCTGTGTGTAAAGAAGTCAGAAGCAGGTGGGGACTTTCCCAATCACATATTCAAAAAATTGGTGGTAAAGGGATTTTGTGAATAAATCAGTGGAAAAGGTTTTTAAAGGTTAGGAGAAAAGATTAGACAAAAAAGTTAGGAGAACTAGGTTGAAGGAACTCTAAGACAGTAAGCTAAGTTTCAAAGTTAGTAGTAAGAGAGAGAGAGAGCAGTGGTGAAGGACATTTTAGAGTAGGAAGATCAAGGTAATTATAGGTGTATTTTTTATAATCAAAAGTTTGAAAGTCAGGGATTAGAGGTAGGACTGAGAGTGGAAAAAGTGACACTAGTGGTGATAGATGGAAGTACAAGCAAAGACTTCAAAGCTTTGGGGAAAATGGATGAAGTAACAATAAGGACATTAACACGTCAGTCTATTAAAACAACAGTGAGAAGCAATTTAACTCTTTCAACATTGATAGTTATTAAAGCCATAAATATATCGCATTTGATTATAAGGAAGCCAATGGCTCCAGCACCAATTTTAGAGGAAAAATACTTATTAGGGTTAGGATGGGGACGTTCCTCCCACATGGAGAGATAATTATGGAGAAGAAGTATTGTTATCAGGACCAAGAGTAGAAGCTGTTGCACCTAATCAAAGGAGGTATAGTTTGGAAGAGGGTTATGAGTGACTGTTCACTTATGTTGCGTAATGTTACAGAGAAAGGTCAGGGAGAATATATGTGTACTTATCTAGTGCAAGCATTAGAATTTGTTCCGGTTAAGAATTATTGGTTAAAGGGCTATGTAATTCGTAAAGTGACGCTTATAATGGAAGATTTGAAATCTGTTGAAGTTTCCACAGTCACCAAAGGAGTTCAGGAAGTATATTATTACAGTAGACACTCCAACAGTAGATAATACACATAGGATATCGGCAACTTTCGCACTAGAAATAGTTAAGAGTGTTGATACATCAACTAAATCAACTACTTTAATGGTAACTTTGGAAGGGATTAATGATACGATGGCAATAACAAATGTGGGAAGTATGACACCGACAACAACTTTTCTGAAATTAAAGGGGGTAGCAAGAAGGACTCAGGGGTTTATGTTACGGATGGAGAGTGCTGTCAATGATAGTACGAATAGGGTTAAAATAGGAGAACAGATAGTAGTGGAGAGAATATAGATTCATCATGGAGGTACAGGATGAGGTCTTTGATTTTGATGACAGACAAGGAGAGGTATCTGATCAGTACCGCTCGTTAGGGAAGAGAGAAATTAAATGCATGTAGTTTGATTCTTCTGTTGTGAAAATTAAAGATAGCAGGTAGGAATCTTTGGTTCCAACAGCTCATTCTGTAAGATCAGTGAGGAATCTTGAGGGTCCATGTCTGGTGAGAATTCCAGCACCAAACATATTAGAGACGGTCGCTCGACCTCTATCAAGTATGTGTCAATTTTATGCTTTGTCATGACTGTGGTATCAGCAACAATCAGTAACCGATAAAATAATTGTTAGGCTATGGTTCAACCTAGCACTCAGAGAAACAAACACGACAAAGGGAGTGGAAGAAACAAAAATATTTAATAAAAGTTAAAATTGTCTTAGTCCAAAAACAACTGAAGTAAAGGAACAGAGTGGGCTAGTCGGCTCCGGAGGAAGGAGAGGCTGAGGCAGGCAGGCAGGCAGGCAGGCAGGCCGACAGGCAGGAAGGCAGGCAGGTTGGGAGGTATGTCCGAAACGCTCTGGTAAGAACAACGATCTGGCGCCGGTGGAGAGCCATGCCCCGGAATTAGTAGTGCAGGTTGATTAGAGAATAGGATGCAGCTGCATAGGCAGGAATCACTGGAAACAACCCGCAGCTGCACAGGAGAGGCAGATCCTGAGCACGCCCCTGATCCACTCCAGACACACCCACATAAAGGGGACAAACACACATACAGATACAACAGACACAGAGGGGACAAAACAAGGAGGAAGGGAAACAGAAAAGGGAGAGACAAGCTGCCCACATAACAGTACCCCCCCTCAATGGTCGCCACCTGGCGACCCACCAGGCCTGTCAGGGTTGTCGTGATGGAAGTCCGTGATCAACTGAGGATCCAACACAAAACGCTTAGGGACCCAAGACCTCTCCTCTGGTCCATAACCTTCCCAATCGACTAGGTATTGGAGACCCCTACCCCGCCTCCGAGAGTCCAGTAGCCTACTGACGGTGTAGGCCGGATGGTCGTCAATGAGACGAACAGGTGGAGGTGGAACAGCCGGCGGACACAAAAGGCTGGAGGACACAGGTTTCAGTTGGGAGACGTGGAAAGTAGGGTGTATCTTCATGGCTGAAGGCAACTTCAAACGAACCGCAGCGGGGTTAATGATGGACTCCACCACAAACGGACCCAGGTACCGAGGAGACAGCTTGCGTGATTTGGTACGAAGAGGTACGTTCTTAGACGACAGCCAAACCTCTTGACCAGGATGAAACACAGGTGCGGGAGTCCTGCTCCTATCCGCTGTCATCTTGTTCCTGTCGGTGGTCCGAAGCAACGCTTCCCGAGCGTCGCGCCACACTCTCTGGCAGCGGCGGAGGTTCTCCTGAACCGAAGGAACAGCCAATTCCTTCTCCTGAGCAGGAAACAGAGGGGGTTGATAACCCATGGTAACCTCGAAGGGTGAAAGACCAGTGGCAGAGGTGGTGAGGGAGTTGTGGGCGTACTCTATCCAAGGCAGATGTTTGGCCCAGGATGATGGATGTTGAGCAGCCACACAACGAAGGGTTGCTTCGAGGTCTTGATTGGCTCTTTCTGTTTGACCGTTGGTCTGGGGATGAAACCCTGAGGACAGACTAACGGAAGCACCCAAAGCAGAACAGAAAACCTTCCAAACACGGGAAGTAAACTGTGGGCCTCTATCAGATACGATGTCCACAGGTATTCCATGGGGACGGAATACATGTTGGACTAGGAGGTCCGCTGTCTCACTGGCAGACGGTAATTTTGGTAATGCTATATAGTGAACAGATTTAGAGAATCTGTCCACAATGGTAAGTATAGTATCATTACCTTCAGACTTGGGTAGGCCGGTGACAAAATCCATGGCTATGTGGGACCAGGGACGGCTGGGAACTGGGAGGGGTAGCAGCAGCCCCGAAGGGGACTGATGGGAGGCTTTGCCCCGAGCACAGGTTGAACAGGCTGCCACAAAAGCCCGAACGTCAGTTTCCATTGAAGGCCACCAAAAATGTCTCCTAAGTAGCGTCAACGTGCGTCTCATCCCAGGGTGACCAGCAAAACGGGAGGTGTGAATCCACTGCAACACCTGAGACCGGACCGTCTCGGGAACAAAGAGTAGGTTGGGAGGTCCATCACCCGGTCCCGGGTCCGTGGCAAGTGCAGTCTTCACAAGAGACTCGATCTCCCACTGAACAGCCGCCACGACGCATGAGGAAGGCAGGACTGCCTCAGGCTCGCTGGTCTCCGAAGGGTCAGCAAACTGGCGGGACAAAGCATCTGGTTTAACATTTCTTGACCCCGGTCTGTATGTAAGAATAAAGTTAAACCTACTAAAAAACAGGGCCCATCTGGCTTGGCGTGAGTTGAGTCTCTTAGTGGCTTGGATGTAAGCCAAGTTCTTGTGGTCTGTCCAGACCACAAACGGCAGTTCAGCTCCATCCAGCCAGTGCCGCCATTCTTCCAGTGCTAGCTTGACCGCCAGCAGTTCTCGGTTTCCAACGTCGTAATTCCGTTCTGTGGGTGACAATTTTTTGGAGAAAAAAGCACAGGGGTGAAGCTTTTGGTCAGTGGGGGGAGCGCTGGGAGAGGACGGCTCCCACACCTGAGTCCGACGCGTCCACCTCCACAACAAACTGCAGAGAGGTATTGGGGTGTATCAACACAGGGGAGGTGGAAAACAGTTCCTTCAAAACCCCTACCGCCTGCTCCGCCTCAGGGGACCACAGAAAAGGGACTTTTGGGGATGTGAGTCTAGTAAGGGGTGCCACCACTTTACTAAAACCCTTAATGAACCTACGGTAGAAGTTAGCAAAGCCCAAAAATCGTTGAAGTTGCTTACGGGTGGTGGGTATGGGCCATTCCGTCACTGCCCGGATCTTCTCGGGGTCCGCCTTCACCTGCCCGCTCTCAATGATGAAACCAAGGAACGATGTAGACTGTTTGTGGAACTCACACTTCTCTGCTTTGACATACAGCTTGTTTTCCAAGAGCCGTTGAAGGACTTGACGGACGTGTGACTCATGCTCCTCGGGTGACTTGGAAAAAACAAGAATATCATCCAGGTATACAAAGACAAAACGGTTCAAAAAATCCCTAAGAACATCGTTCACCATGGCTTGGAAAACAGCAGGGGCGTTTGAGAGCCCAAAGGGCATGACCAAATACTCAAAATGTCCCAGTGGAGTGTTGAAAGCGGTTTTCCACTCATCTCCCTTACGGATCCGGACAAGGTGATAAGCGTTCCTGAGGTCGAGCTTGGAGAAAACTGTGGCGCCATGCAGAGGTTCAAAAGCAGAGTTGATGAGTGGAAGGGGATACTTGTTTTTAACAGTTATGTTGTTTAAACCCCTGAAATCGATACAGGGGCGTAACGACTTGTCCTTCTTTTCCACGAAAAAGAAACCTGCACCCAAAGGAGACGACGAGGGACGGATTATGCCCGAGACCAGAGAATCACCAATGTACTGCTCCATTGCCTCTCTTTCCGGTCGGGACAGATTGTATAAGCGACTAGAGGGCAAGGGAGCACCAGGAAGCAGTTCAATAGGGCAATCATAAGGCCTATGTGGTGGTAGAGACAGAGCCTTGTCCTTACTGAAAACCTCCGCTAAGTCATGGTATTCTTTGGGGACAGATGACAGATCAAGAGGAGCTGAGGGATGAGTTGGGTTACACTTAGTGGGGGGAACCGCTGACCTAAGGCACTCTGAATGGCAGTTAGTGCTCCAACTGAGAATGGTGTGACGTGTCCAATCAATTTGTGGGTTGTGAAGAGCCAACCAGGGGAAGCCAAGGATTAGGGAGGTAGCTGAGCCAGACATAACTCTTAGCTGAATGCTTTCACAATGATTGCCAGAAATCACTAGGGAAACGGGGGTGGTTTGATGAGTTATCTCCGCGAGGAGGCGCCCATCAAGGGCTGTGACCCGAATGGGGGTAGGTAGTGGCTCCATGGGGATACGAGCTTGTGTAACGAACTGGTGGCTAATAAAGTTGTCTTCTGCACCTGAGTCTATGAGAGCTGAGAGTGGCAGGGAATGACTCTGGAAACGTAAGGTTACAGGTACTTGTAATCGGGGAATGATGGGTTCAGGATCTAACTCTGGGCTCGCAAGTAGACCCACCGTTACGAGCGAGCCTTGTCTTTTGGCCGCTTAGGGCATGTAGCCAGAATGTGTGTGGCGTCTCCACAGTACAGGCACTCACCCGCCTGGAGGCGCCGTTGCCGTTCTGCTGGAGGTAGTCGAGCTCGACCCACTTGCATAGGTTCCTCTGTGCTCGGGATGGAATCAGGAATAAGAAGCTGCCGGCTCCGGGGAGGCGAGACTCGAGTGGTTGAAGGCTGGGGAACTCGTCCTCCTAGATGCGGCCGACCGCCTCTCTCCCGACGCCTCCCGCAACCGGTTGTCTAGCTTAATGGACAGGGAAACGAGAGAATGTAAATCATGTGGCTCGTCACGAGCAGCCAGTTCATCCTTAATGGCTTCATTCAAACCGTTTAGAAATGCTCCTTGAAGTGCCACATTGTTCCACTTGGAGTCCGCTGCCAAAGTCCAGAACTCAATAGAGTACTCAGCCACACTGTTAGAACCCTGCCTCAAATTAAAAAGTATCTTGGAGGAATTACCCACATGGTCAGGATGGTCAAAAACAGTCTTCAATTTAGCAGAAAAATCAGCGAAAGTCAATCCAGTCAAAGTTTGATTTGAGCACACAGCCTCAGCCCAAACCAGAGCTCTCCCTCTTAACAGCCCCAGAACATAATGTACCTTAGAGGAATCAGTAGAAAATGACAGTGGTCTCTGCCGAAAAATCAAGTCACACTGAAGCAAAAATCCCCGGCACTTGTCCAATTCTCCATTGAACGGTTCAGGCGACGTGACAGGGGGTTCCCGATGGAACGAAGCCTGCATCATGTCCGAGGAACCAACTTGGGGTGCATCAAACTGGGGGTCAGAGAGAGATGGAGAACTGATAACAGACAATTTAGAGACTTGTGTAGTTAACTGAGTCACCTGGTTCAGCAGTTGATGATTATTTTCCAAAAGAGTCCGAATCAGTTGGTCATGCTGTCCTAGCAACGTTTCTTGAGCCTGGATAGCTTGTTGGAAGCTGTCTTCGTTTGCCCCGTGCTGTCTCTCTGTTGGGTCCATGGCCAGATCGTTCTGTTAGGCTATGGTTCAACCCAGCACTCAGAGAAACAAACACGACAAAGGGAGTGGAAGAAACAAAAATATTTAATAAAAGTTAAAATTGTCTTAGTCCAAAAACAACTGAAGTAAAGGAACAGAGTGGGCTAGTCGGCTCCGGAGGAAGGAGAGGCTGAGGCAGGCAGGCAGGCAGGCAGGCAGGCAGGCCGACAGGCAGGAAGGCAGGCAGGTTGGGAGGTATGTCCGAAACGCTCTGGTAAGAACAACGATCTGGCGCCGGTGGAGAGCCATGCCCCGGAATTAGTAGTGCAGGTTGATTAGAGAATAGGATGCAGCTGCGTAGGCAGGAATCACTGGAAACAACCCGCAGCTGCACAGGAGAGGCAGATCCTGAGCACGCCCCCTGATCCACTCCAGACACACCCACATAAAGGGGACAAACACACATACAGATACAACAGACACAGAGGGGACAAAACAAGGAGGAAGGGAAACAGAAAAGGGAGAGACAAGCTGCCCACATAACAATAATGTCGTTGTCAAAACATTTGTTTAAGCCTAGGTTTAGGTGTTATTGGGTTAAGTGAATTAACTTGTGTGCATTTGTTAGATGGGAAGAAAAATCAGGTAACAGCAAACCCTGAAGCATTTGAGATGAAACCATTTGAGGGTTAAAAGTTGTTTTTGTTCTAATAAAACATATGATGTAAGGGGTATGTTTATGGGAATATCAGATTGTGATGATTATATGATAACTTTGGGTAGGCATGACCTTAAGGGTAGTAATGAGAAATAGGTTACTTTTTATGTACCAGTTAGTAAGAAGAGCAGGACTTTGATGGTTAAAAGATTAGCTTTTGCCTGGTAATGTAACTATGGGAAATTTTAGAGATATTTTGAGGGTTTGTGGTGATAAAGCATATATATTCTTACCCTATGGATGGATAGGAGGTTGTTACATGTCAACGTTGAAGCTTCCATATGAGGTTTCTACCATTAAAAGAGGGGTAGCACCGGACACAGATAAATCTAGGGTTGGAAATAGGATGAAAAGACATGGAGGCATGTCATAGTCTTCAAGTCTATCATTGAAGGATGAGTCTAAGGGAGAAGGGGGGACTTTTTCCATGGTATGGTGTAACATTTGGGAAGATCCTATTGATAATGTTAGTTATACTTTGAGTCCAGATAGTTCAGATATTATCACTAGGGTTATATATGCATTGAAGAATATAAGGGATGCATTTGGTATATCTGAAGGAGCTGGAAGTCAGTGAAGACTTGATTGCAAGATCAGGTAGGCCAGTAGGGGCAGTGATGGTTCAGATTTAATGGCAGCTTTGATAGCACTGTGTGTGATGTTTGTAATTTGTTACTGACCTTTGAGAAAGCTATGATATTGAGATAGGTTGGAGAGGGATGCCTGGAGACAACACTCAGATGCCGTTGTTGACTGTTCCTGATCTGGATGAAGATGGACAAGGGGAACTGAATGGATAAATATCATTTTTGATGTGTTGATCATTTTTCAAATTTTTTTTTTCAATATTAGGGTGATTTTTGTATGATTTTATGAATCAAAGGGGGGAAGTGGGTTAATGTGATTCATACATCATTTAGATATCATTTCTACAGTGGGGAAAAAAATTATTTAGTCAGCCACCAATTGTGCAAGTTCTCCCACTTAAAAAGATGAGAGAGGCCTGTAATTTTCATCATAGGTACACGTCAACTATGACAGACAAATTGAGAGAAAAAAAATCCAGAAAATCACATTGTAGGATTTTTTATGAATTTATTTGCAAATTATGGTGGAAAATAAGTATTTGGTCACCTACAAACAAGCAAGATTTCTGGCTCTCACAGACCTGTAACTTCTTCTTTAAGAGGCTCCTCTGTCCTCCACTCGTTACCTGTATTAATGGCACCTGTTTGAACTTGTTATCAGTATAAAAGACACCTGTCCACAACCTCAAACAGTCACACTCCAAACTCCACTATGGCCAAGACCAAAGAGCTGTCAAAGGACACCAGAAACAAAATTGTACACCTGCACCAGGCTGGGAAGACTGAATCTGCAATAGGTAAGCAGCTTGGTTTGAAGAAATCAACTGTGGGAGCAATTATTAGGAAATGGAAGACATACAAGACCACTGATAATCTCCCTCGACCTGGGGCTCCACGCAAGATCTCACCCCGTGGGGTCAAAATGATCACAAGAACGGTGAGCAAAATCCCAGAACCACACGGGGGGACCTAGTGAATGACCTGCAGGGAGCTGGGACCAAAGTAACAAAGCCTACCATCAGTAACACACTTCGCCGTCAGGGACTCAAATCCTGCAGTGCGAGACATGTCCCCCTGCTTAAGCCAGTACATGTCCAGGCCCATCTGAAGTTTGCTAGAGTGCATTTGGATGATCCAGAAGAGGATTGGGAGAATGTCATATGGTCAGATGAAACCAAAATATAACTTTTTGGTAAAAACTCAACTCGTCGTGTTTGGAGGACAAAGAATGCTGAGTTGCATCCAAAGAACACCATACCTACTGTGAAGCATGGGGGTGGAAACATCATGCTTTGGGGCTGTTTTTCTGCAAAGGGACCAGGACGACTGATCCGTGTAAAGGAAATAATTAATGGGGCCATGTATCGTGAGATTTTGAGTGAAAACCTCCTTCCATCAGCAAGGGCATTGAAGATGAAACGTGGCTGGGTCTTTCAGCATGACAATGATCCCAAACACACCGCCCGGGCAACGAAGGAGTGGCTTCGTAAGAAGCATTTCAAGGTCCTGGAGTGGCCTAGCCAGTCTCCAGATCTCAACCCCATAGAAAATCTTTGGAGGGAGTTGAAAGTCCGTGTTGCCCAGCGACAGCCCCAAAACATCACTGCTCTAGAGGAGATCTGCATGGAGGAATGGGCCAAAATACCAGCAACAGTGTGTGAAAACCTTGTGAAGACTTACAGAAAACGTTTGACCTGTGTCATTGCCAACAAAGGGTATATAACAAAGTATTGAGAAACTTTTGTTATTGACCAAATACTTATTTTCCACCATAAAACATATGATGTAAGGGGTATGTTTATGGGAATATCAGATTGTGATGATTATATGATAACTTTGGGTAGGCATGACCTTAAGGGTAGTAATGAGAAATAGGTTACTTTTTATGTACCAGTTAGTAAGAAGAGCAGGACTTTGATGGTTAAAAGATTAGCTTTTGCCTGGTAATGTAACTATGGGAAATTTTAGAGATATTTTGAGGGTTTGTGGTGATAAAGCATATATATTCTTACCCTATGGATGGATAGGAGGTTGTTACATGTCAACGTTGAAGCTTCCATATGAGGTTTCTACCATTAAAAGAGGGGTAGCACCGGACACAGATAAATCTAGGGTTGGAAATAGGATGAAAAGACATGGAGGCATGTCATAGTCTTCAAGTCTATCATTGAAGGATGAGTCTAAGGGAGAAGGGGGGACTTTTTCCATGGTATGGTGTAACATTTGGGAAGATCCTATTGATAATGTTAGTTATACTTTGAGTCCAGATAGTTCAGATATTATCACTAGGGTTATATATGCATTGAAGAATATAAGGGATGCATTTGGTATATCTGAAGGAGCTGGAAGTCAGCGAAGACTTGATTGCAAGATCAGGTAGGCCAGTAGGGGCAGTGATGGTTCAGATTTAATGGCAGCTTTGATAGCACTGTGTGTGATGTTTGTAATTTGTTACTGACCTTTGAGAAAGCTATGATATTGAGATAGGTTGGAGAGGGATGCCTGGAGACAACACTCAGATGCCGTTGTTGACTGTTCCTGATCTGGATGAAGATGGACAAGGGGAACTGAATGGATAAATATAATTTTTGATGTGTTGATCATTTTTCAAATTTTTTTTTTCAATATTAGGGTGATTTTTGTATGATTTTATGAATCAAAGGGGGGAAGTGGGTTAATGTGATTCATACATCATTTAGATATCATTTCTACAGTGGGGAAAAACATTATTTAGTCAGCCACCAATTGTGCAAGTTCTCCCACTTAAAAAGATGAGAGAGGCCTGTAATTTTCATCATAGGTACACGTCAACTATGACAGACAAATTGAGAGAAAAAAAATCCAGAAAATCACATTGTAGGATTTTTTATGAATTTATTTGCAAATTATGGATGAAAATAAGTATTTGGTCACCTACAAACAAGCAAGATTTCTGGCTCTCACAGACCTGTAACTTCTTCTTTAAGAGGCTCCTCTGTCCTCCACTCGTTACCTGTATTAATGGCACCTGTTTGAACTTGTTATCAGTATAAAAGACACCTGTCCACAACCTCAAACAGTCACACTCCAAACTCCACTATGGCCAAGACCAAAGAGCTGTCAAAGGACACCAGAAACAAAATTGTACACCTGCACCAGGCTGGGAAGACTGAATCTGCAATAGGTAAGCAGCTTGGTTTGAAGAAATCAACTGTGGGAGCAATTATTAGGAAATGGAAGACATACAAGACCACTGATAATCTCCCTCGACCTGGGGCTCCACGCAAGATCTCACCCCGTGGGGGTCAAAATGATCACAAGAACGGTGAGCAAAAATCCCAGAACCACACGGGGGACCTAGTGAATGACCTGCAGGGAGCTGGGACCAAAGTAACAAAGCCTACCATCAGTAACACACTTCGCCGTCAGGGACTCAAATCCTGCAGTGCGAGACATGTCCCCCTGCTTAAGCCAGTACATGTCCAGGCCCATCTGAAGTTTGCTAGAGTGCATTTGGATGATCCAGAAGAGGATTGGGAGAATGTCATATGGTCAGATGAAACCAAAATATAACTTTTTGGTAAAAACTCAACTCGTCGTGTTTGGAGGACAAAGAATGCTGAGTTGCATCCAAAGAACACCATACCTACTGTGAAGCATGGGGGTGGAAACATCATGCTTTGGGGCTGTTTTTCTGCAAAGGGACCAGGACGACTGATCCGTGTAAAGGAAAGAATTAATGGGGCCATGTATCGTGAGATTTTGAGTGAAAACCTCCTTCCATCAGCAAGGGCATTGAAGATGAAACGTGGCTGGGTCTTTCAGCATGACAATGATCCCAAACACACCGCCCGGGCAACGAAGGAGTGGCTTCGTAAGAAGCATTTCAAGGTCCTGGAGTGGCCTAGCCAGTCTCCAGATCTCAACCCCATAGAAAATCTTTGGAGGGGAGTTGAAAGTCCGTGTTGCCCAGCGACAGCCCCAAAACATCACTGCTCTAGAGGAGATCTGCATGGAGGAATGGGCCAAAATACCAGCAACAGTGTGTGAAAACCTTGTGAAGACTTACAGAAAACGTTTGACCTGTGTCATTGCCAACAAAGGGTATATAACAAAGTATTGAGAAACTTTTGTTATTGACCAAATACTTATTTTCCACCATAATATGCAAATAAATTCATTAAAAATCCTACAATGTGATTTTCTGGAATTTATTTTCTCAATTTGTCTGTCATAGTTGACGTGTACCTATGATGAAAATTACAGGCCTCTCTCATCTTTTTTAAGTGGGAGAACTTGCACAATTGGTGGCTGACTAAATACTTTTTTCCCACTGTATATTCTTAGTTGATATTGATGTTCAATTTGAAAGTGTTGTTTTGCAAAAGATACTGTTTGGTCTTTCCTTTTCTTCCAGAAGCATTTGGGGGAACATGTGGAGATTGAAAATACTCAAACAAGGACAATATGAAGGGACAATATGAAAGGACAATATGACTGGAGGAGATGAAACAAGGAGGGTGTGGCCGATTCCATCATCAGCAATCCATTGGAAGTCGAGACTACGGGGAGATGAAGTGTAGTGGACTACATTCCAGTGTCTGCAATGAAATATAGACATATTTGATGTGTAATACATAATTGTGTCATATTCTTAGGTATTAGTTTTTGTAGAATGATGTTTGATGTTATTGAATACATGTGAGGATCTTAGATGTTTTTGTTTATTTCGTGAATGCTTAGGGACAGTCTAGGCAGGGAGAGGTCCACTGTAGGGTCCAATGGGTTGACCAGCCTTAGAGTGGATATTTTTAGGATAGGATTTTGTTTGCAGGGGCTTACATGTGTATTTAATTGCATCATAGTTTCAAATGCATTTACATTGTTTATGAGTTTATCTGGAGTACCGAGGTGGTTGCCTGGGGCAGAGGGACCGTGAGAGAATTTTACTGTCTTGATTGATGGATGGATTTGGAACGAAGGTTGCCGGACAGTTTTTCACTCTTACACTCCATAAAGATTTGTTCATATTTCATAGTAATGTATTCACACTTCATAAACAGTTATTCATATTTCATAGAAAGGTATTTACACTCTAGAGAAGAATGTTTTTGGTTTAATGTTAAAGATACTCAATAAGATAAATTGTTACTTGTCATAATCCTATTTTGTTTGTTTTCGAGACTGTTTAGTCTCGAAGGGGGGAAATGTCGTGTATTGGGATTATGCCTTTGTTAAATGTTTTTAAGTGGAACTGAAAGAATGTTGATTTTAGTATCAAGAGGGAATGTTTTAGTGTAACGCCACATACAACAGACAGGAAGTGTGTTGTAGACAGGGGAGACTGGTGATTGGCCAGAAGAGGGAGCATCTTTTTGCATTGTTTATAAGTGGGGGCTAAACGAAGAAGAAAGGCAGAGCGGCCATTTCAATCTGAGGCGTCGCTCTCCGGATGTCATGACATCTGTCACTTATGCTGAAGCTTGTGATCTGAATAAACCTTATGATCAAAGTTCAGTATGAGCGGACTCCTTTGTTTATCAGCAATAATTGCCACCATTCACCCGATACGACAGGGGTAAGGCAATAAATAGGCCATAGTGCAAAATAATTACATTTAGTATTAACACTGGAAAGATAGATGTGCAAGAGATTATGTGCAAATAGAGATACTGGGGTACAAATGAGAAAAATAAATAACAATATGGGGATGAGGTAGTTGGGTGGGCTAATTTCAGATGGGCTGTGTACAGGTGCAGTGATCGGTAAGCTGCTCTGACAACTGATGCTTAAAGTTAGTGAGGGAGATAAGAGTCTCCAGCTTCAGAGATTTTTGCAGTTCGTTCTAGTCATTGGCAGCAGAGAACTGGAAGGAATGGCGGCCAAAGGAGGTGTTGGCTTTGGGGATGACCAGTGAGATATACCTGCTGGAGCGCATACTTAGGAGAATGAGGTTAAGGTTAGGAAAAGCGTTAGGGTTGGCGAAAACGCTCTCCTACCCAGCTACGAAAATCACTTCTGGTCGTAGTTGTATCTAAGTGGTGTGTTTTCAGGAAGTCCTTGTAACAGCAAAATAAGCAATAAGCAGACCCGTAAGTACAGTGTAATACGCAACAGTAAGATTGCGTAACATCAGAGATACTTTTGATGAGATGGGAAACTCCACTGGAATTGTATTAACGCTCATTGTGTACGTTACCCACGCGTCGTCAATGGTCGTCACTAGTTACCACAGCCACAAAGTCATAAACTCTGACTATTTCTACAATTTATCTTCTTAAAATCTGATTTTAAACCTAACCTTAGCCGTTATTTTTTTTCATGAATTTTTACAATATAGCCAATTTTGACTTTGTGTTTGTATCGAGAAGGGTGTAATTGTGGCCCGCATTCGGGGCATTCCTTCATGTGGGTATTCCTCCATCTGCAGGAATCCCTCTTTATACTTCTGTTAGTAATTTTTTAAACTATGACTCCGTACACAGCAGGCGGTATAGTATACATTCCGATAATACTTTAATTTCCCATTTGACCCACATTTTAATCGCATAGACAATCAGGGGAAATCCAGAATATCAAGTGTTTCGTGTACACATACTCCCGTGTACCTCAGTTGGTAGAGCATGGCGCTTGCAACGCCAGGGGTTGTGGGTTCGTTTCCCATGGGGGCCAGTATGAAAAAAAATAAGAAAACAACAAAAACATATATGCACTCACTAACTGTAAGTCGTTCTGGATAAGAGCGTCTGCTAAAAATGACATGAAATAAAAAAAAAGTGTTCATGACGTGCTCGAGCGGGGGGCGTTCATGCAGGAACAAATGGGACGCTCGAGGGGGGGGGTGAGGCCTGCCTGCAGATGCAGAAACGCCCCGAATTGTTGGTAGCAATCACACAGTATTGGAGATATCTAGTGGAAACCACAAAGGACCTGGGTGATTCTGGGACAAGGAAGGAGGAGATCACTCCTCAGGGCAGTCAAATGGCAGATAGCTCCGTGAGTCAACCCCGTTCAAAGGCCACGGCGAAGTCGGCTCAAAACAGTAATGTAATTAGGCAAGTGGAGTAATAATAGGATTCCGTGTTTTCATATGCGAAAGTGATTGCTTTTGATAAAAACGCTTTATTTGCCTTGCCAAATAAAAACTATATAGTTTGAAAATTCAAACATACATTTTATGGAAAAGAGATGTATGTTTCTGGAGGATGCACAATGCTGCTTGCCTGGCTAACCAAACCCCCTGCTAGGCCACGCCCACAGATGTTAGTTTGTTCTCAGCAGTGAGTCTGGATCTGAGTCCCTCCCTGACGATGTCTAGAACACTAACACATTCTAACAGTTCTGATTGGTCCCAGAAACCGAGGGGTTGGGCCAGAGCCAGAGCCCACATAGGTAAAGCAAGTTTAGAAAATGTGTCATTGGATTTGATACTCTGATTGGTTAGAAATGATCCAATCGCTGATTACTTTGTTTTGTACAACACCCCTCATTTTGACATCACCACAAACGACTTCAATGATGGCAGTCTTTTTTAAAATTATGTTATTTATTTAGATTATTTTACGTAATTTAGCAGACGCTCTTATCCAGAGCGACTTACAGTTAGTGCATACATTATTATTATTTTTTTCATACCCCATGTGGTTGCATACATTATTATTTTTTTACTGTCCCCCGTGGGAATTGAACCCACAACCCTGGCGTTGCAAACACCATGCTGAGCTACACAGGACTAGATCAGCTTTAATACTGCAGATAGATTGTAACTTCCATCATTGTAATTGTCTGCATCACTTCCAATCCCCCATATGTTTTTTTTTCTTGCAAATATACAGTGAGGGAAAAAAGTATTTGATCCCCTGCTGATTTTGTACGTTTGCCCACTGACAAAGAAATGATCAGTCTATCATTTTAATGGTAGGTTTATTTGAAAAGTGGGAGACAGAATAACAACAAAAAATCCAGAAAAACGCATGTCAAAAATTTTATAACTTCATTTGCATTTTAATGAGTGAAATAAATATTTGACCCCTCTGCAAAACATGTACTTGGTGGCAAAACCCTTGTTGGCAATCACAGAGGTCAGACGTTTCTTGTAGTTGGCCACCAGGTTTGCACACATCTCAGGAGGGATTTTGTCCCACTCCTCTTGCAGATCTTCTCCAAGTCATTAAGGTTTCGAGGCTGACGTTTGGCAACTCGAACCTTCAGCTCCCCTCCACATATTTTCTATGGGATTAAGGTCTGGAGACTGGCTAGGCCACTCCAGGACCTTAATGTGCTTCTTCTTGAGCCACTCCTTTGTTGCCTTGGCCGTGTGTTTTGGGTCATTGTCATGCTGGAATACCCATCAAAGACCCATTTTCAATGCCCTGGCTGAGGGAAGGAGGTTCTCACCCAAGATTTGACGGTACATGGCCCCGTCCATCGTCCCTTTGATGCGGTGAAGTTGTCCTGTCCCCTTAGCAGAAAAAACACCCCCAAAGCATAATGTTAGTGTGGTTGTTTACAAGATTTCTACTGATGTTGTGTGACATTGACCTGTGGTTGTTTTACAAGATTTCTACTGAAGTTGTGTGACATTGACCTGTGGTTGTTTTACAAGATTTCTACTGAAGTTGTGTGACATTGACCTGTGGTTGTTTACAAGATTTCTACTGAAGGAAGTTGTGTGACATTGACCTGTGGTTGTTTACAACAACAAACTGCTTCCAATGAACTGTGCCACTGACTCTTATCTAGAAGATTTACTGCTTCCATTGAACTGATTCTGTACATAACCACTACAATGACCAGGCACGTACACAGGAGTCTACAAGACCACAGATAATGTTCTATAAGTCCACAAGATCTGAGTTTACAAGTAATACCCCCCTACAGTGAAATTGCCCCTACAAATAAGATGTATCTATTTTAAACTGGACGTACACTGAGTATACCAAACATTAGGAACACCTTCCTAATTTTAAGTTGCACCCCCTTTTGCCGTCAGAACAGCCTCAATTCGTCGGGACATGGACTCTACAAGGTGTCGAAAGCGTTCCACAGGGATGCTGGCCCATGTTGACTCCAATGCTTCCCACAGTTGTGTCAAGTTGGCCGGATGTCCTTTGAGTGGTGGACCATTCTTTATACACACGGGAAACTGTTGAGCGTGAAAAACCCAGCAGCTGCATTGCAGTTCTTGACACAAACCGGTGCGCCTGGCACCTACTACCATATCCCATTCAAAGGCACTTAAATATTTTGTCTTGCCCATTCACACACTGAATGGAACACATACAGAATCCATGTCTCAATTGTCTCAAGGCTTAAGAATCCTTATTTAACCTGTCTCCTCCCCTTCATCTACACTGATTGAAGTGGATTTAACAAGTGACATCAATAAGGTATCATAGCTTTCACCTGAACGGTTTTACTCGTTCCATGGAACTTACCTGACTCACCTGAGAGTGGAGGAGGTGCGTGATTGCACTTTGATGAAAATAACTGAATTATGTCTCCTCCCCCAAGGCTTAAAACGAAAGCACACACACACAGGCAGACAGTATTGCAAGTATTGCTTCTCTCTCACACACAAAGTTTTGTCGTTGAATAGTTAGTCGCTGTGCTGAGAATCTTCCAGAACCTGTAAGTAAAAGCTTGCCTATTATTGATAATGATAAAAATGAAAAGGTTTGTCTAAATCTTAAAGTTATGGATATTAGAAATCTGTGGGATATTTTTCTTCACATCTTTCAGAAAAACCTGACAGCCTGTTGATTTAAGATATATTTTTATATTAGATACGTTAACATAGTGCCAGTGATGAAGTCACCGAGTCTAATTTGAACGTGTTTTAATTTAACATGATAATGTCTTTTGCAGCTTCCTGACCGACGCTCCTAAGCACAGATCTAGGATCAGCAGCTGACCCTCATCAAATCCAAACCAGGACCTTAATAAACCACAAGGGGAAAACTGACCTCAGACCAGCGTTTAAACCCCACGTCTTCCTGCCCAGATACTGACTCTCCGTCCAGAGTTCCTCTGTGCTCCAGCCGCGTCCATCCGTCCATCCGCACCCCAGCCAGCTAGCCATGGGTCTGACGAGCGAGGACATGGAGTGCTGCATCTGCCTCCAGCCCTACTCTCGCATGGAGAAGATCCCTCGGATGCTCCACTGTAAGCACACATTCTGTGGGCCGTGCTTGCAGACCATGTCCAGTCTCCAGAGCGGCCTGCTTACAGTACGCTGCCCCCTGTGCCGCTGGATCACCTGCACCGGGCCCATCCTCACCCTGTCGGGGTCGCTGTGGGTTAACACTGAGATCTGGGACCAGATACTAGACAGACAACAGGAAGAGGAGGAGGAAGAGGAGGAGGAGGAGGAGGAGGAAGAGGAGAAAGAGTGGATGGGAGCTAACAGACAGACACAGACCACTACACAGTATGAATGGTGAGTACCCCAAGCGAAGGTGGATGGACGGACAGACTGATTTACAAACCTTCCTCTGATCTCTGATTTTTTCCACTTATTTTCTTCTCTCTCTTTTGCTGCGCTCCCTGCTTTCTCTCGCCTCTCTCTCTCTCGTATCTCTCTTTCTCTCTTTGCTGCGCTCCCTGCTTTCTCTCGCTCTCTCTCTCTCGTATCTCTCTTTCTCTCTCTTTTGCTATCACTCTCTCTTTCTCTCTCTTTTGCTGCGCTCCCTGCTTTCTCTCGCTCTCTCTCTCTCTCGTATCTCTCTTTCTCTCTATCTCGGCTTCTCTCCCTTTCTGTATGGCTATATCTATTTGTCTTGATCTCTCTCTGCGTCAGTTGTATTGTTGTACTGCGATATTACTTTAGGTGACGGTTTCCTCACGATGATCGTATTTATGATCGTTACATGCAGCTAGTACAGCTTCTTTCTTAGGTTCAGACGTCTGTTAAATGACTAAATTGTCATTCTCTCTCTCTCTCTCTCTCTCTCTCTCTCTCTCTCTCTCTCTCTCTCTCTCTCTCTCTCTCTCTCTCTCTCTCTCTCTCTCTCTCTCTCTCTCTCTCTCTCTCTCTCTCTCTGCCTGCTCTGTTTCTTTCTCCCTCCTCTCCTGTCCTCTAGTTCTCCATCAGGGCACTCTGGCCTGAGGCTAAAACTACAGAAATTCCTGAGGAGGATGAAGCACAAAGTACTGTAAACCAAGAAGACGAAGAGCAGAGGGAAAAGAAGACTGGTTTCTATCATTTCAGAGTAGGAGAGACTCACTGAGTAATGAAGCTAATGCACAAAACAGGACCGACCGGGGATGTTCCATAACGAAGCAAGGTTGAACCAATCACAAGGATTCATATGCTTTAGGTTTGCTTGAGTTTGGATATGTGTTGTCAGTTAACTAAGGGTTAAATAATAATACTAATAATAAAGGGTTGAGGATTGAGGATGAAAAGATATTAAATGGATTGAGGATGAGGATGAAAGAATATATTAAATGGATTGAGGATGAGGATGAAAATATATTAAATGGATTGAGGATGAGGATGAAAGAAGGATAAAGGAAGTTATGAATTGATGGATGGATAGATAGCTGGATATATAGCTGGATAGATAGCTGGATAGATAGCTGGATAGATAGCTGGATAGAGGGGTGAAGGTTAGAGACTGTGACCTGCACAATGTGTGCCGTTTACAATACAATATACTGTGAACAATGTTTATAATTTATTTTAATCATTTGACAAAAGGTTTATAACTGCAAGAAGGGAAGTGTATTTTTAAATGTTTTTATTACAACATTTTAGGGGGTAGATCAGCTTTAATATTGCAGCTAGATTGTGGCTTCTATCAATGTAATTGTCTGCATCATTTCCAATCCCCCATGTCAGAGAAATGGTATTTGTTTATCCTCATTTTACTTGTTTTATTTAGCTTTTCTGCTTGAAGTGCATGTTTTTATACTGGAGTTCTATTTATTGGTAAATAAATACATCTACTTTAAAAGAACTCTGTCTTCGAGTTGTGAAATTGCTTATTTTTATCACTACATTAGGAAAGTAACTGTCCAATATCCAACTGTTTATGGAAGCCAAATATAGTTTACATTTACATTTACATTTACGTAATTTAGTAGACGCTCTTATCCAGAGCGACTTACAAATTATACTATCCCAGGTATTCCTTAAAGAGGTAGGGTTTCAAGTGTCTCAGGAAGGTGGTCAGTGACTCCGCTGTCCTGGCGTCGTTGTAGTTGGTGGTGTTACTACATTAGGAAAGTAACTGTCCAATATCCAACTGTTTATGGAAGCCAAATATAGTTGGTGGTGTTACACTGCACAGTCTACACTACTATTTCCGAAAACAGAAAACAACCCCAAAACGTTCCGCTGTCCTTGGTTTTGGTGTGTGCAGTAAAACTGAAACCGCTCTCTGTCACAATCATGTTTCAGAGAACCTTGTATGCATTCTTGCATATGAGATTCCCTAAAAACACGTCACTTCGATGCAGCTATAACCGGAATTGACTTTTTCTAGCAGGTTAGAAGAATTTACGCAGCAGGTTAGGATAATTAACGTAGCAGTTTATTTTTTATTTTTTATTTAACCTTTATTTAACCAGGTAAGCCAGTTGAGAACAAGTTCTCATTTACAACTGCGACCTGGCCAAGATAAAGCAAAGCAGTGCGATAAAAACAACAACACAGAGTTACATATGGGGTAAAACAAAACATAAAGTCAAAAATACAACAGAAAATATATATACAGTGTGTTCAAATGTAGCAAGTTATGGAGGTAAGGCAATAAATAGGCTATAGTGCAAAATAATTACATTTAGTATTAACACTGGAATGATATATGTGCTAGAGATGATGTGCAAATAGAGATACTGGGGTGCAAATGAGCAAAATAAATAACAATACAGGGATGAGGTAGTTGGGCGGGCTAATTACAGATGGGCTGTGTACAGGTGCAGTGATCGGTAAGGTGCTCTGACAACTGATGCTTAAAGTTAGTGAGGGAGATAAGAGTCTCCAGCTTCAGAGATTTTTGCAGTTCGTTCCAGTCATTGGCAGCAGAGAACTGGAAGGAATGGCAGCCAAAGGAGGTGTTGGCTTTGGGGATGACCAGTGAGATATACCTGCTGGAGCGCATACTTAGGAGAATGAGGTTAAGGTTAGGAAAACCGTTAGGGTTAAGGTTAGGAAAAGCGTTAGGGTTGGCACGCTCTCCTACCCAGCTACGAAAATCACTTCTGGTCGTAGTTGTTTCTAAGTGGTGTGTTTTCAGGAAGTCCTTGTAACAGCAAAATAAGCAATAAGCAGACCCGTAAGTACAGTGTAATACGCGACAGTAAGATTGCGTAACATCAGAGATACTTTTGATGAGATGGGAAACTCCACTGGAATTGTATTAACGCTCATTGTGTACGTTACCCACGCGTCGTCAATGGGTCGTCACTAGTTACCACAGCCACAAAGTCATAAACTCGGACTATTTCTACAATTTATCTTCTTAAAATCTGATTTTAAACCTAACCTTAGCCGTAACCTTAACCACACTGCTAACCTTATGCCTAATCCTAACCTTAAATTAAGACAAAAAAATAACTATTTTTTTTTCATGAATTTTACAATATAGCCAATTTTGACTTTGTGTTTGTATCGAGAAGGGTGTAATTGCGGTCCGCAATTCGGGGCATTCCTTCATGTGGGTATTCCTCCATCTGCAGGAATCCCTCTTTATACTTCTGTTAGTAATTTTTTTAACTATGACTCCGGTACACAGCAGGCGGGTACTCCAATATAGTATACATTCCGATAATACTTTCATTTCCCATTTGACCCACATTTTAATCGCATAGACAATCAGGGGAAATCCAGAATATCAAGTGTTTCGTGTACACATACTCCCGTGTAGCTCTGTTGGTAGAGCATGGCGCTTGCAACGCCAGGGGTTGTGGGTTCGTTTCCCATGGGGGGCCAGTATGAAAAAAACAAGAAAACAACAAAAACATATATGCACTCACTAACTGTAAGTCGTTCTGGATAAGAGCGTCTGCTAAAAATGACATGAAATAAAAAAAAAAGTGTTCATGACGTGCTCGAGCGGGGGCGTTCATGCAGGAACAAATGGGACGCTCGAGGGGGGGGGTGAGGCCTGCCTGCAGATGCAGAAACGCCCCGAATTGTTGGTAGCAATCACACAGTATTGGAGATATCTAGTGGAAACCACAAAGGACCTGGGTGATTCTGGGACAAGGAAGGAGGAGATCACTCCTCAGGGCAGTCAAATGGCAGATAGCTCCGTGAGTCAACCCCGTTCAAAGGCCACGGCGAAGTCGGCTCAAAACAGTAATGTAATTAGGCAAGTGGAGTAATAATAGGATTCCGTGTTTTCATATGCGAAAGTGATTGCTTTTGATAAAACGCTTTATTTGCCTTGCCAAATAAAAACTATATAGTTAGAAAATTCAAACATAAATTTTATGGAAAAGAGATGTATGTTTCTGGAGGATGCACAATGCTGCTTGCCTGGCTAACCAAACCCCCTGCTAGGCCACGCCCACAGATGTTAGTTTCTTCTCAGCAGGGAGTCTGGATCTGAGTCCCTCCCTGACGATGTCTAGAACACTAACACATTCTAACAGTTCTGATTGGTCCCAGAAACCGAGGGGTTGGGCCAGAGCCAGAGCCCACATAGGTAAAGCAAGTTTAGAAAATGTGTCATTGGATTTGATACTCTGATTGGTTAGAAATGATCCAATCGCTGATTACTTTGTTTTGTACAACACCCCTCATTTTGACATCACCACAAATGACTTCAATGATGGCAGTCTTTAAAAATGTTTTTGTTATTTATTTAGATTATTTTACGTCATTTAGCAGACGCTCTTATCCAGAGCGACTTACAGTTAGTGCATACATTATTTTTTATTTTTTCATACCCCATGTGGTTGCATACATTATTATTTTTTTACTGTCCCCCCGTGGGAATTGAACCCACAACCCTGGCGTTGCAAACACCATGCTGAGCTACACAGGACTAGATCAGCTTTAATACTGCAGATAGATTGTAACTTCCATCATTGTAATTGTCTGCATCACTTCCAATCCCCCATATGTTTTTTTTCTTGCAAATATACAGTGAGGGAAAAAAGTATTTGATCCCCTGCTGATTTTGTACGTTTGCCCACTGACAAAGAAATGATCAGTCTATCATTTTAATGGTAGGTTTATTTGAACAGTGAGAGACAGAATAACAACAAAAAATCCAGAAAAACGCATGTCAAAAATTTTATAAATTCATTTGCATTTTAATGAGTGAAATAAATATTAGACCCCTCTGCAAAACATGACTTAGTACTTGGTGGCAAAACCCTTGTTGGTGTAGTATATGATGAATGGTGGTCATCATTGCTGTCAACAAAAGAGTCCATCTATGCTGCATCGTGTCAGAAGTTTTTATTCATACCACGAGGTTACAGCATAAATTACAGACACGCGTTGTCTGGAGAGCAGTTGCCTCGAATTATAATAACCGCTCTGGGGTTTATTGTCTAAAACCCTTCTTATATAGACAATACCAAAATAAGGGTTACCCCCTCTTCTGGCCAATCACCAGTCTCCCCTCGGGCGTCACCCTCCAAGCGGCACATTTCAAATAACATCATAAAACATCCCCCCTCTGGCCTGAACAACCAACATTCCATTTCGTCATGAAAAACATCTAACAAAGGCATAATCTTCAGATACGATATTGGCAATCACAGAGGTCAGACGTTTCTTGTAGTTGGCCACCAGGTTTGCACACATCTCAGGAGGGATTTTGTCCCACTCCTCTTTGCAGATCTTCTCCAAGTCATTAAGGTTTCGAGGCTGACGTTTGGCAACTCGAACCTTCAGCTCCCTCTACATATTTTCTATGGGATTAAGGTCTGGAGACTGGCTAGGCCACTCCAGGACCTTAATGTGCTTCTTCTTGAGCCACTCCTTTGTTGCCTTGGCCGTGTGTTTTGGGTCATTGTCATGCTGGAATACCCATCAAACACCCATTTTCAATGCCCTGGCTGAGGGAAGGAGGTTCTCACCCAAGATTTGACGGTACATGGCCCCGTCCATCGTCCCTTTGATGCGGTGAAGTTGTCCTGTCCCCTTAGCAGAAAAACACCCCCAAAGCATAATGTTTCCACCTCCATGTTTGACGGTGGGGATGGTGTTCTTGGGGTCATAGGCAGCATTCCTCCTCCTCCAAACACTGCGAGTTGAGTTGATGCCAAAGAGCTCCATTTTGGTCTCATCTGACCACAACACTTTCACCCAGTTCTCCTCTGAATCATTCATATGTTCATTGGCAAACTTCAGACGGCCCTGTATATGTGCTTTCTTGAACAGGGGGACCTTGCGGGCGCTGCAGGATTCCAGTCCTTCACGGCGTAGTGTGTTACCAATTGTTTTCCTGGTGACTATGGTCCCAGCTGACTTGAGATCATTGACAAGATCCTCCCGTGTAGTTCTGGGCTGATTCCTCACCGTTCTCATGATCATTGCAACTCCACGAGGTGAGATCTTGCATGGAGCCCCAGGCCGAGGGGAGATTGACAGTTCTTTTGTGTTTCTTCCATTTGCGAATAATCGCACCAACTGTTGTCACCTTCTCACCAAGCTGCTTGGCGATGGTCTTGTAGCCCATTCCAGCCTTGTGTAGGTCTACAATCTTGTCCCTGACATCCTTGGAGAGCTGTCAGGGACAAACATGGAGGTGGAAACATTATGCTTTGGGGGTGTTTTTTCTGCTAAGGGGACAGGACAACTTCACCGCATCAAAGGGGACGATGGACGGGGCCATGTACCGTCAAATCTTGGGTGAGAACCTCCTTCCCTCAGCCAGGGCATTGCAAATGGGTCTTTGATGGGTATTCCAGCATGACAATGACCCAAAACACACGGCCAAGGCAACAAAGGAGTGGCTCAAGAAAAAGCACATTAAGGTCCTGGACTGGCCTAGCCAGTCTCAGACCTTAATCCCATAGAAAATATGTGGAGGGAGCTGAAGGTTTGAGTTGCCAAACGTCAGCCTCGAAACCTTAATGACTTGGAGAAGATCTGCAAAGAGGAGTGGGACAAAATCCCTCCTGAGATGTGTGCAAACCTAGTGGCCAACTACAAGAAACGTCTGACCTCTGTGATTGCCAACAAGGGTTTTGCCACCAAGTACTAAGTCATGTTTTGCAGAGGGGTCAAATATTTATTTCACTCATTAAAATGCAAATGAATTTATAAAATTTTTGACATGCGTTTTTCTGGATTTTGTTGTTGTTTTTCTGTCTCTCACTGTTCAAATAAACCTACCATTAAAATTATAGACTGATCATTTCTTTGTCAGTGAGCAAACGTACAAAATCAGCAGGGGATCAAATACTTTTTTTCCTTACTGTATATATATATACAGGGTAGGGGAGGGAATGGCCGGCAGGGATGTAGCTCAGTTGGTAGAGCATGGCGTTTGCTACGCCAGGGTTGTGGGTTCGATTCCCACGGGGGGCCAGTATGAAAAAATATATATATATATATAAAATAATAATGTATGCACTCACTTAACTGTAAGTCGTTCTGGATAAGAGCGTCTGCTAAATGACTAAAATGTAAATGTAAAATGAGTAGACTCGTCTTGGCTAGTGTTTGTTGTCAGTCAGTCAACCCATGAGCCAAGCAGTTCAGTCCAGCGGTTCAGTCCAGCGGTTCAGTCCAGCAGTTCAGTCCAGCGGTTCAGTCCAGCGGTTCAGTCCAGCGGTTCAGTCCAGCGGTTCAGTCCAGCGGTTCAGTCCAGCGGTTCAGTCCAGCGGTTCAGTCCAGCGGTTCAGTGCCGTGAGTCTCCCTAACTGAGACAGGGATTTAGAGACCAATATGTTTAAATATCCAATGGATTTAGCTGACCAGTTAAGCAAGAACACAACAGTCATATAGACCCTAATGAGGTGACAACAGTCTATATAGACCCTAATGAGGTGACAACAGTCTATTTAGACCCTAATGAGGTGACAACAGTCTATTTAGACCCTAATGAGGTGACAACAGTCTATATAGACCCTAATGAGGTGACAACAGTCTATATAGACCCTAATGAAGAGACATTAGTCTATATAGACCCTAATGAAGAGACATTAGTCTATATAGACCCTAATGAAGAGACATTAGTCTATATAGACCCTAATGAAGAGACATTAGTCTATATAGACCCTAATGAAGAGCCATTAGTCTATATAGACCCTAATGAAGAGACATTAGTCTATATAGACCCTAATGAAGAGACATTAGTCTATATAGGCTCTATATATAGACTGTGTTTAATATGTATATTTTATTGCTCCTTTTTCTGTTTATTTTTCTTGATAATTGTAGCCTTGCGGTCGCTGTCTGTTAGAGAAGCTAGCTAGCTAACTCACCTCCTGGATTAGCCGAGTAGTAGCTATTAGCAACGGTAGCAACTAAAAACAATATCCTTTTAGCCAGCTACATTCGTTGCAGTGACGCCCGTTACTTTATATTACATTCGTGGGCTGTTGTGGGTAGTTGTTGTGTAGTTACTGTAGGTTACTTTTGTATTCGGCGGTGCGGGTGTAGCACAAAGCTAGCTAGCTAACTCACCTCCTGGATTAGCTGCGAGTAGCTATTAGCAACGGTAGCAACTAAAAACAATATCCTTTTAGCCAGCTACATTCGTTCGCAGCGACGCCGTTTTCAAACAAAGTCAACACAGTAGCCATTGCTAGCTAGCCAACACTACCAGCTGGCTGTACTGTAGTAGCTAAATACAATATCTTTGTGCTAGCTACCCAACGTTTAATCAGTGCTGCGTTATGAAAGGTAAGCCTGGCTTCTTATATGGTGTTGAGTAAAGCTTAAACCATGTATTTAGATTGTAGGTAGGTATTGTAGTTAGGTATTATAGGTAGCTTACTCAGGTAGTTATTGTAGGTTATTGTAGGTAATTATTGTAGGTAAGTATTGTATTCGGGCGGACCCCGGCGGCACCGAGGCTAGCTTACCCACTACTTGGACCAACAAAGCTAGCTAGCGGGTAGCTACTGGTAACTTTCAGCAACTGTGGTTAGTTGTTTCCAATGTTATTTCATGCTTAAGAGTACCTGTGATTGAGCCAGCTAGCTGCCACTATTCAGCTGTTTTTCTAACCTCATTATCCGAGGCATTAACGTTAGGTGGTTGGTAGCTGCTGTACTTAATTACAGCTACTGATAACAGTCTGCTGTAGTTTACAACAATTCTAATTTCTAAAGTGGAAGTTGGGAGAGTTTTATTTGGGTGGTTCAGTGAAACAATTATAGTTTCTGAGGTGGAAGTTGGGAGAGTTATATTTTTTTGGGTGAGGGAGGCCTGCTCTCTCCTTTCCCAGATGTTTAGTTCATTTCATTCCGATCTCCTCTGCATTATTGTAGCCATCTGCTGCAGCCTGTCAACTATGCCTCTGCCTATCCCTGTTCTCTCCTCTCCGCACAGGCTACACAAACGCCTCACACCGCGTGGCTGCTGCCTCTCTAACCTGGTGGTCCCTGCACGCACCACACACCTGGAGTTCCAGGTCTCAGGCAGCCTCTGGAACTGCCGTTCTGCCGCCAACAAGGCTGACTTCATCCCAGCCTATGCTACCCTCCAGTCCCTCGACTTCCTGGCGCTGACGGAAACATGGATTACCACTGAAAACACTGCTACTCCTACTGCTCTCTCCTCGTCTGACCATGTGTTCTCGCATACCCCGAGAGCATCTGGTCAGAGGGGTGGTGGCACAGGAATCCTCATCTCTCCCAAGTGGTCATTCTCAATTTTTCCCCTAACCCATCTGTCTATCTCCTCATTTGAATTCCACGCTGTCACAGTCACTAGCCCATTTAAGCTTAATATCCTTGTCATCTATCGCCCTCCAGGTTCCCTTGGAGAGTTCATCAATGAGCTTGACGCCTTGATTAGTTCCTTTCCTGAGGATGGCTCACCCTTCACAGTTTTGGGGGATTTCAACCTCCCCTACGTCTACATTTGACTCATTTCTCTCTGCCTCCTTCTTTCCACTCCTCTCCTCTTTTGACCTCACCCTCTCACCGTCCCCCCTACTCACAAGGCAGGCAATACGCTTGACTTCATCTTTACTAGATGTTGCTCTTCTACTAATCTCACTGCAACTCCCTCCATGTCTCCGACCACTACTTTGTATCCTTTTCTCTCTCGCTCTCCTCCAACACTACTCACTCTGCCCCTACACAGATGGTAACGCGCCGCCGCAACCTTCGCTCTCTCTCTCCCACTACTCTCTCCTCTTCCATCCTATCATCTCTTCCCTCTGCTCAATCCTTCTCCCTCCAATCTCCTGATTCTGCCTCCTCAACCCTCCTCTCCTCCCTTTCTGCATCCTTTGACTCCCTGTGTCCCCTATCCTCCCGGCCGGCTCGGTCCTCCCCTCCAGCTCCGTGGCTTGATGACTCATTGCGAGCTCCGGGCAGCTGAGCGGAAATGGAAGAAAACTAAACTCCCTGCCGACCTGGCATCTTTTCACTCCCTCCTCTCTACATTTTCTTCATCTGTTTCTGCTGCTAAGGCCACTTTCTACCACTCTAAATTCCAAGCATCTGCCTCTAACCCTAGGAAGCTCTTTGCCACATTCTCCTCACTGCTGAATCATCCCCCCCTCCCTCTCTGTGGATGACTTCGTCAACCACTTTGAAAAAGAAGGTTGACGACATCCGATCCTCGTTTGTTAAGTCTAATGACACTGCTGGTCCTGCTCACACTGCCCTACCCTATGCTTTGACTTCTTTCTCCCCTCTCTCTCCAGATAAAATCTTGCGACTAGTGACTGCAGGCCGCCCAACAACCTGCCCGCTTGACCCCATCCCCTCCTCTCTTCTCCAGACCATCTCCGGTGACCTTCTCCCCCTACCTCACCTCGCTGATCAACTCATCCTTGACCGCTGGCCATGTCCCTTCCGTCTTCAAGAGAGCGAGAGTTGCACCCCTTCTCAAAAAACCAACACTCGATCCCACTGATGTCAACAACTACAGACCAGTATCCCTTCTTTCTTTTCTTTCCAAAACTATTGAGCGTGCCGTCTTTAGCCAACTCTCTTGCTATCTCTCTCAGAATGACCTTCTTGATCCAAACCAGTCAGGTTTCAGGACTGGTCATTCAACTGAGACTGCTCTTCTCTGTGTCACGGAGGCTCTCCGCACTGCTAAAGCTAACTCTCTCTCCTCTGCTCTTGTCCTTCTAGACCTGTCTGCTGCCTTTGATACTGTGAACCATCAGATCCTCCTCTCCACCCTCTCCGAGCTGGGCATCTCCGGCGCGGCTCACTCCTGGATTGCGTCCTACCTGACCGGTCGCTCCTACCAAGTGGCGTGGCGAAGCTGTCTCCGCACCACGTGCTCTCACCACTGGTGTCCCCCAGGGCTCAGTTCTAGGCCCTCTCCTTTTCTCCCTATACACCAAGTCACTTGGCTCTGTCATATCCTCACATGGCCTCTCCTATCATTGCTACGCTGACGATACACAACTAATCTTCTCCTTTCCCCCTTCTGATAACCAGGTGGCGAATCGCATCTCTGCATGTCTGGCAGACATATCAGTATGGATGACGGATCACCACCTCAAGCTGAACCCTGGAAAGACGGAGCTGCTCTTCCTCCCGGGGAAGGACTGCCCGTTCCATGATCTCACCATCACGGTTGACAACTCCGTTGTGTCCTCCTCCCAGAGTGCAAAGAGCCTTGGCGTGACCCTGGACAACACCCTGTCGTTCTCCGCTAACATCAAGGCGGTGACCCGCTCCTGCAGGTTCATGCTCTACAACATTCGGAGAGTACGACCCTGCCTTACACAGGAAGCGGCACAGGTCCTAATCCAGGCACTTGTCATCTCCCGTCTGGATTACTGCAACTCGCTGTTGGCTGGCCTCCCTGCCTGTTCCATTAAACCCCTACAACTCATCCAGAACGCCGCAGCCCGTCTGGTGTTCAACCTTCCCAAGTTCTCTCACGTCACCCCCCTCCTCCGCACACTCCACTGGCTTCCAGTTGAAGCTCGCATCCGTTACAAGACCATGGTGCTTGCCTATGGAGCAGTGAGGGGAACGGCACCTCTGTACCTTCGGGCTCTGATCAGTCCCTACACCCAAACGAGGGCATTGCATTCATCCACCTCTGGCCTGCTGGCTCCCTTCCTCTGCGGAAGCATAGTTCCCGCTCAGCCCAGTCAAAACTGTTCGCTGCTCTGGCACCCCAATGGTGGAACAAGCTCCCTCACGACGCCAGGACAGCGGAGTCACTCACCACCTTCCGGAGACATTTGAAACCCCACCTCTTTAAGGAATACCTGGGATAGGATAAAGTAATCCTTCTACCCCCCCAAAAAAAATTGTAAAGTGGTTATCCCACTGGCTATAGGGTGAATGCACCAATTTGTGAGTCGCTCTGGATAAGAGCGTCTGCTAAATGACGTAAATGTGCCCTTGAGCAAGGCACTTAACCCTAATTGCTCCTGTAAGTCGCTCTGGATAAGAGCGTCTGCTAAATGACTAAAATGTAAATGTAAATGTAAGTGGGTTAATGTGATTCATACATCATTTAGATATCATTTCTATATTCTTAGTTGATATTGATGTTCAATTTGAAAGTGTTGTTTTGCAAAAGATACTGTTTGGTCTTTCCTTTTCTTCCAGAAGCATTTGGGGGAACATGTGGAGATTGAAAATACTCAAACAAGGACAATATGAAGGGACAATATGACTGGAGGAGATGAAACAAGGAGGGTGTGGCCGATTCCATCATCAGCAATCCATTGGAAGTCGAGACTACGGGGAGATGAAGTGTAGTGGACTACATTCCAGTGTCTGCAATGAAATATAGACATATTTGATGTGTAATACATAATTGTGTCATATTCTTAGGTATTAATTTTTGTAGAATGATGTTTGATGTTATTGAATACATGTGAGGATCTTAGATGTTTTTGTTTATTTCGTGAATGCTTAGGGACAGGGAGTCTAGGCAGGGAGAGGTCCACTGTAGGGTCCAATGGGTTGACCAGCCTTAGAGTGGATATTTTTAGGATAGGATTTTGTTTGCAGGGGCTTACATGTGTATTTAATTGCATCATAGTTTCAAATGCATTTACATTGTTTATGAGTTTATCTGGAGTACCGAGGTGGTTGCCTGGGGCAGAGGGACCGTGAGAGAATTTTACTGTCTTGATTGATGGATGGATTTGGAACGAAGGAACGACAGTTTTTCGCTCTTACACTCCATAAAGATTTGTTCATATTTCATAGTAATGTATTCACACTTCATAAACAGTTATTCATATTTCATGGAAAGGTATTTACACTCTAGAGAAGAATGTTTTTGGTTTAATGTTAAAGATACTCAATAAGATAAATTGTTACTTGTCATAATCCTATTTTGTTTGTTTTCGAGACTGTTTAGTCTCGAAGGGGGGAAATGTCGTGTATTGGGATTATGCCTTTGTTAAATGTTTTTAAGTGGAACTGAAAGAATGTTGATTTTAGTATCAAGAGGGAATGTTTTAGTGTAACGCCACATACAGACAGGAAGTGTGTTGTAGACAGGGGAGACTGGTGATTGGCCAGAAGAGGGAGCATCTTTTTGCATTGTTTATAAGTAGGGGCTAAACGAAGAAGAAAGGCAGAGCGGCCATTTCAATCTGAGGCGTCGCTCTCCGGATGTCATGACATCTGTCACTTATGCTGAAGCTTGTGATCTGAATAAACCTTATGATCAAAGTTCAGTATGAGCGGACTCCTTTGTTTATCAGCAATAATTGCCACCATTCACCCGATACGACAGGGGTAAGGCAATAAATAGGCCATAGTGCAAAATAATTACATTTAGTATTAACACTGGAAAGATAGATGTGCAAGAGATTATGTGCAAATAGAGATACTGGGGTACAAATGAGAAAAATAAATAACAATATGGGGATGAGGTAGTTGGGTGGGCTAATTTCAGATGGGCTGTGTACAGGTGCAGTGATCGGTAAGCTGCTCTGACAACTGATGCTTAAAGTTAGTGAGGGAGATAAGAGTCTCCAGCTTCAGAGATTTTTGCAATTCGTTCCAGTCATTGGCAGCAGAGAACTGGAAGGAATGGCGGCCAAAGGAGGTGTTGGCTTTGGGGATGACCAGTGAGATATACCTGCTGGAGCGCAGACTTAGGAGAATGAGGTTAAGGTTAAGGTTAAGGTTAGGAAAAGCGTTAGGGTTAAGGTTAGGAAAAGCGTTAGGGTTAAGGGTAGGAAAAGCGTTAGGGTTAAGGTTAGGAAAAGCGTAAGGGTTGGCGAAAACGCTCTCCTACCCAGCTACGTAAATCACTTCTGGTCGTAGTTGTATCTAAGTGGTGTGTTTTCAGGAAGTCCTTGTAACAGCAAAATAAGCATAAAATAAGAAAACAACAAAAACATATATGCACTCACTAACTGTAAGTCGTTCTGGATAAGAGTGTCTGCTAAAAATGACATGAAATAAAAAAAAAGTGTTCATGATGTGCTCGAAGCGGGGGGCGTTCATGCAGGAACAAATGGGACGCTCGAGGGGGTGAGGCCTGCCTGCAGATGCAGAAACGCCCCGAATTGTTGGTAGCAATCACACAGTATTGGAGATATCTAGTGGAAACCACAAAGGACCTGGGTGATTCTGGGACAAGGAAGGAGGAGATCACTCCTCAGGGCAGTCAAATGGCAGATAGCTCCGTGAGTCAACCCCGTTCAAAGGCCACGGCGAAGTCGGCTCAAAACAGTAATGTAATTAGGCAAGTGGAGTAATAATAGGATTCCGTGTTTTCATATGCGAAAGTGATTGCTTTTGATAAAAACGCTTTATTTGCCTTGCCAAAGAAAAACTATATAGTTTGAAAATTCAAACATAAATTTTATGGAAAATAGATGTATGTTTCTGGAGGATGCACAATGCTGCTTGCCTGGCTAACCAAACCCCCTGCTAGGCCACGCCCACAGATGTTAGTTTCTTCTCAGCAGGGAGTCTGGATCTGAGTCCCTCCCTGACGATGTCTAGAACACTAACACATTCTAACAGTTCTGATTGGTCCCAGAAACCGAGGGGTTGGGCCAGAGCCAGAGCCCACATAGGTAAAGCAAGTTTAGAAAATGTGTCATTGGATTTGATACTCTGATTGGTTAGAAATGATCCAATCGCTGATTACTTTGTTTTGTACAACACCCCTCATTTTGACATCACCACAAATCGACTTCAATGATGGCAGTCTTTTTTAAAAATTATGTTATTTATTTAGATTATTTTACGTCATTTAGCAGACGCTCAAACATTATGCTTTGGGGGTGTTTTTCTGCTAAGGGTACAGGACAACTTCACCGCATCAAAGGGGACGATGGATGGGGCCATGTACCGTCAAATCTTGGGTGAGAACCTCCTTCCCTCAGCCAGGGCATTGCAAATGGGTCTTTGATGGGTATTCCAGCATGACAATGACCCAAAACACACGGCCAAGGCAACAAAGGAGTGGCTCAAGAAGAAGCACATTAAGGTCTTGGAGTGGCCTAGCCAGTCTCCAGACCTTAATCCCATAGAAAATATGTGGAGGGAGCTGAAGGTTCGAGTTGCCAAACGTCAGCCTCGAAACCTTAATGACTTGGAGAAGATCTGCAAAGAGGAGTGGGACAAAATCCCTCCTGAGATGTGTGCAAACCTGGTGGCCAACTACAAGAAACGTCTGACCTCTGTGATTGCCAACAAGGGTTTTGCCACCAAGTACTAAGTCATGTTTTGCAGAGGGGTCAAATATTTATTTCACTCATTAAAATGCAAATCAATTTATACAATTTTTGACATGCGTTTTTCTGGATTTTTTGTTGTTATTCTGTCTCTCACTGTTCAAATAAACCTACCATTAAAATTATAGACTGATAATTTCTTTGTCAGTGAGCAAACGTACAAAATCAGCAGGGGATCAAATACTTTTTTCCCTCACTGTATATATATATATATATATACACACATACACATACATACACACACATATATATACAGTGGGGAGTATTTGATACACTGCCGATACACTGCCGATTTTGCAGGTTTTCCTACTTACAAAGCATGTAGAGGTCTGTAATTTTTATCATAAGGTACACTTCAACTGTGAGAGACGGAATCTAAAACAAAAATCCAGTAAATCACATTGTATGATTTTTAAGTAATTCATTTGCATTTTATTGCATGACATAAGTATTTGATACATCAGAAAAGCAGAACTTAATATTTGGTACAGAAACCTTTGTTTGCAATTACAGAGATCATACGTTTCCAAGAAGGTCTTGACCAGGTTTGCACACACTGCAGCAGGGATTTTGGCCCACTCCTCCATGCAGACCTTCTCCAGATCCTTCAGGTTTCGGGGCTGTCGCTGGGCAATACAGACTTTCAGCTCCCTCCAAAGATTTTCTATTGGGTTCATGTCTGGAGACTGGCTAGGCCACTCCAGGACCTTGTGATGCTTCTACGGAGCCACTCCTTAGTTGCCCTGGCTGTGTGTTTCGGTCGTTGTAATGCTGGAAGACCCAGCCACGACCCATCTTCAATGCTCTTACTGAGGGAAGGAGGTTGTTGGCCAATATCTCGCGATACATGGCCCCATCCATCCTCCCCACAATACGGTGCAGTCGTCCTGTCCCCTTTGCAGAAAAGCATCCCCAAAGAATTATGTTTCCACCTCCATGCTTCACGGTTGGGATGGTGTTCTTGGGGTTGTACTCATCCTTCTTCTTCCTCCAAACACGGCGAGTGGAGTTTAGACCAAAAAGCTATATTTTTGTCTCATCAGACCACATGACCTTCTCCCATTCCTCCTCTGGATCATCCAGATGGTCATTGGCAAACTTCAGACGGGCCTGGACATGCGCTGGCTTGAGCAGGGGGACCTTGCGTGCGCTGCAGGATTTTAATCCATGACGGCGTAGTGTGTTACTAATGGTTTTCTTTGAGACTGTGGTCCCAGCTCTCTTCAGGTCATTGACCAGGTCCTGCCGTGTAGTTCTGGGCTGATCCCTCACCTTCCTCATGATCATTGATGCCCCACGAGGTGAGATCTTGCATGGAGCCCCAGACCGAGGGTGATTGACCGTCATCTTGAACTTCTTCCATTTTCTAATAATTGCTCCAACAGTTGTTGCCTTCTCACCAAGCTGCTTGCCTATTGTCCTGTAGCCCATCCCAGCCTTGTGCAGGTCTACCATTTTGTCATTGATGTCCTTACACAGCTCTCTGGTCTTTGGCCATTGTGGAGAGGTTGGAGTCTGTTTGATTGAGTGTGTGGACAGGTGTCTTTTATACAGGTAACGAGTTCAAACAGGTGCAGTTAATACAGGTAATGAGTGGAGAACAGGAGGGCTTCTTAAAGAAAAACTAACAGGTCTGTGAGAGTCGGAATTCTTACTGGTTGGTAGGTGATCAAATACTTATGTCATGCAATAAAATGCAAATTAATTACTTAAAATCATACAATGTGATTTTCTGGATTTTTGTTTTAGATTCCGTCTCTCACAGTTGAAGTGTACCTATGATAAAAATTACAGACCTCTACATGCTTTGTAAGTAGGAAAACCTGCAAAATCGGCAGTGTATCAAATACTTGTTCTCCCCACTGTACATGCATACATATATACATACATCCATACACACACACATATCCTTTTTAAAATGATATTTCCCTTCATTACTTTCCAACCACCACCACCCCTTCCCCAATTGGAGTAAACAAGTGAACAACAATGCTTAGGTCTCTACTTCCAGGCCATACATACTATATACATTTTATGGACACAGTCAAATTCTACAATAATTATATTTTGTTTGTTTTTACTCCTGAACTTCCTCCGATCATTTTCATGATGTCCATCTGGTTTGCTTCTATATGCCATATTTTTCTAACTGTGCTCTTTCACAAAAGCTCTCAACCTATAACCTATATACTTATTATGGACACAGTATGCTTTACATTAGTTATCTTGTTGTTATTAGTTGTTGTTATTAGTCCCATCCTTCAACTCCATTCAACACCTCCCATCTATCTCTTAATACCATCCATATTGGATTTCTATTTGCCATATATTTTTCAACTGTACTGTGATGTTTTACAAAAATTATGAACCTTTCTATTCTCATTGTTTCTACAGATCGTAAATTGAAAATAAACATTTTTTGCTAAAAGTATTATTATATTATTGATTGATTGACTATGACTTTTCAGATCACCCAGTAATGCTATCTGCAAGGTTAGTTCCAGGTAAATATTGCAATCCTTTAGCCATTCCTGGATCTGTGTCCAAAAACAAGCTAGATCATTTATTTCATTTGGGATATGTATTCCGAGTATATCCACATCACCATCAGACCATTTTATTGGTAAACTACACGGCAGTCTTAGACTGAAGTATGTAGCGAACATAGAGTAGAGGAATAATTCCTGTGTAGCTCAGTTGGTAGAGCATGGCATTTGCAATGCCAGGGTTGTGGGTTCGATTCCCACGGGGGCCAGTATGAAAATGTATGCACTCACTAACTCTAAGTCGCTCTGGATAAGAGCGTCTGCTAAATGACTGAAATGTAAATGTAATTCAGTTTGAGTTGTCAGGGAACTGTACTGCCTTGTTGACCAGCATTGGAAAAAGTACTCAATTGTCATACTTGAGTAAAAGTAAAGATACCTTAATAAAAAATTACTCAAGTAAAAGTTAAAGTCACCCAGTAAAAAAACATACTACCTGAGTAAAAGTATCTGGTTTTAAATGTGCTTAAGTACAGTGGTGGAAAAAGTACTAAATGTTCATACTTGAGTAAAAGTAAATGCTATATATCAAATTCCTTATATTAAGCAAACCAGACAGCACTATTTTATTATATTTTTTACTGACAGACAGGGGCACACTCCAACACTCAGACAGAATTTACAAAGGCAGTATTTGTGTTTAGTGAGTCTGCCAGATCAGAGGCAGTAGGATAGAAAACGCGTTATATTGATAGGTGCTTGAATTGGTCCATATGTCTGTCTGCAGTGCAGATCACTGTTCGATTTGAGAAGGGCGCTCTTCCCTCACCGCTTTGCCGGTGCACGTCACGGGCCATAGACCAGTGACCCCCGCGGCTTAGCATAATCGAATCCGCCCATTGTGACGACCACAGTTAGAACCAGAACGCTTGTTTCCATGGTGCTAGAACCAGAACGCTTGTTTCCATGGTGCTAGAACCAGAACGCTTGTTTCCATGGTGCTAGAACCAGAACGCTTGTTTCCATGGTGCTAGAACCAGAACGCTTGTTTCCATGGTGCTAGAACCAGAACGCTTGTTTCCATGGTGCAGGAGTCTTCCTATATTTACGGTACAGTCAATTCCAAGTTTAGGAGCTGATTATGCCAGAGAGGAAGAGGCGAAGCGAGAGGATATACTCCGCCCAAAACCTTTTTTTTTGGATGGAGGTCTATGAGAGAGTGTCGAATAATTTGAGGTTTATTTGATCGAATAGATGTTTCATAATGTTTAGGCTGTTACAAATGTACTGATATTAGTGCATGCACGTGGCATTCTGGCAACTTTGAGGAAAAACTACTTAGTTGTGCCTGTTGTTCACACACTATCTGCCCTCTCATTGGCTAGAATGGTCCGACCGCATCTTTGACCCGATCGGATCGCGCATGCCTTTAATCATTGAGGACATGTCTATTGTTAGAGCGGTTACTCGGCTATCTTGTCAATATAATAGGGAATATTGGCCTATGCGGAGTCACCAGAAAACGCTTAACACACGGGATACAGCTGAGCTTTTTATAACCAAATCTCAATGTTTTATCTGTGGATACAGTGTTCTCAACCTGACGTCCGTTACCCCTGACAAACGGAAGTAGGAACTCCCGCTCATGCGTCTT